>NC_062525.1:24571591-24619091 GCF_022655615.1 Tachysurus fulvidraco
GGACAGAACAGTTAAAAAAATCAATCCTTGGAAGGATCAATCAGGTCAATCCTTGGAAGATGTTCCTCCTATAATCCAATAGATAAATGGTCCAATATTGGATTTGAGATCATCATACTTTGTGAGAAGTATCTTTAATACTAGCTTCATAATACTCAGAGCTCATTTCATGTCCTGCTCAAGTTCACTTCGTTATTTCCACGTTCTGGCTTAGGGGCTTTTCAGATGTTTGTTTTTAAATCAACTAAATGATTGAATGTTGAATGTTTGGGGGGTTTATTGGGAATTTATTATTAGGGGGGTTGATGGTTTGAATCCTGTGTGTGGAGTTTTTGTTCTTCCTGTAGTTCAAGGTTTTAATCCAGGTACTCTGGTTTCCTCCGTAGTCCAATGGCATGCATTGTAGGCTGACTTGCATCTCTAAATCGTCTGTATCGTGTGTGTTATTGTGTCTGGTGATGCATTGGCACAATGTCTAAGGTGGGTTGTTCCCAGACTTGGATAGGTTCCTTGTGATCCTGTGTAGAAAGGAGATGGATTGGAAATGATCCCCATTAAAAGGGGGTTTGATTGATTGATTGGTTTGTTTGATTGTTTGACCGAAAGATTTACAGGGTATATGTCAGAGACTAGAGGATTTCATCAGGACCAGGATCCTACGGGTAAACCCGACGGTGCTGGCGGCGTTTCTGCTTCATTTTTTTTTAAAGCGTTTCTGGAAGTACAGATTTGAGAATTGCTCATTTCCGCTGCCAGACCTTGGTATAAAACTTTGAAATGTTTGAAATCCGTCATTAACCAACGTTTCCACCGTAGGAGGCTTTGAATCCCAATTCTCCATCTAGTATAAACATCACCGCTCTGAGTACGAGCTAATATCCGATATCAATCCTCGCGGTAACCGAGTGTGCCATGCGCAGATTCCCGTGACAGCACGACTTCCTCTTCTTAACACATTTTGCTTCCTGTGTAGTCTCCCAAATCAACAGAGTACTAAATTACGACCGTAATCTTTTAATCTCGCGCATAGATTCTGCAACCCTGTGGCGACAACTACAGAGTGAATCCTTGGAGTATTTGTTTAGTCTGAACCGCTCGTATAACGGCTCGTTAGCTAGCTTGGTTTGGATTAAGGAAATTTGATTTGACTTAATGGACTGTCACTGAGGAAATGTTTTTTTGGGGTTTTTTTTTTGGCCAACACCTTTAATACGATGTTGGCCAAAAACCCCCCCCCAAAAAAACACTTTTGAACTGGACAAGCAAGAAATCGTGTTTAAATTTATGTTTAAATCGTGCGGCTGGGGTATCAGCTGGGGTTCGTCGGAATTAAGCAGAAACAGAAGGGGGAAAAAAAATCGTTTTCCTTTCCACATCATTGGTGCTGGGATTACAAACTCGAGCAGCAAACCACAGATCTTTAAACCTGCTTGTTGTTGTTTTTAATCATTAATATCAATCCTGACGAGCTCGAGGTTCCAGAATGATCCGTGCGCATCGCACCCGATTTAGTAAAAGAAATGAAACAATGAAGCATGAAGTGTTGGATTTATTGTTTTGTTTAAATCCAGGCGACAGAATCCGTGTCTGTTTTTTATATCGGATATCGGATACAGCGCGTCGAGAATTCCAAAGCAACTTGGGTAAGAGAAACCAAACTGTCCTTTTTTTTTCTGCAAAACTGTGGTTCTCGATGATTCTGTAGGAGCTCATAGATTTTTTTTTTTGTGCAGGACAGCCCTTCTGGTTTTAGTCCTAATGAGTTAAATATGGAAGGTTCTTCGTCAGGAGGTCTGGTTCTGTGAAGAGGAATTGCACAAAAGGTTCTTTGTATCAGGAAAAAGGTTGTTTAGGTTATAAAAATGTTCTTATATACCCCTTTTCCACCGGAAAGAACCGGGTGCTGGTTCAGAGCTAGCGCTGGTGCTGGTTCAAAGTGAACCTTCTAAGAACCGGTTTGCCTTTCCATCGGCATCACAGAGCCCAGACTGCCGTCACTGTATACATGTCACGTGTCCCAGCGACGTTAGCACAGCAGCGACAAACACAACATCACCAATGGTGGATGTTGCTTTACTGTTAATGCTCATGGCTTTGTGAACCTACGTTCAAACGCGGCGAATAAAACATGTACGTGCAGCTCCGTGTAATCTGTATAAACGGAGGTTGTAATCGATACACAGTACATCACATTTATTTTATCACTAACACAGAAAAAAGTTTAGCCTTAGCATGTAGCGACCTACTATCATGTGTGCTGATAATGTATCATATCGCGGGAAAGTAAAACTGTATTAAACATTAGTATACTTAAGGTACATTATCAAATGCGCTAACAGTAGCCCCGCCCAAAGCCCCGCCCACAGCCCCTAACGCCAGCGGTTCTTAAGTCTAACCCAGCAACGTTTTGGTGCTACTTAAGAACCACTTTTCCTGGTTCAGAGCCGGTGCTTTGGCGGTCGAAACAGAAAGAACTGGTTCTAAATTAAGCTCCGAACCAGCACGCAAACTGCCTCGGTGGGAAAGGGGCATTAGATATGGTTCCTCAAGATTTGAATCCTCAAGAGACTGTTCCTCAAAAGATGGCTCCTCAACCACAGACACGAGATGGTCTCTGCACCACACACATCACCAGCCTCGCCGTGAAGCAGTGGCACTGATCACGTAACATGCATATGTCTCGTCCTCAAGCCCTGAACCCTGGCGTCCTCTCCACCCTGCCGGCTACGCTAGCTGGAATCCTGAGCCTGTCATGGAGGTTTCATGATTCTCCGGCGTAATTGACGGGATGATCAGTGGAATGTGCTTAAAGTGATACGAGCCCGGCCAGTCCAGGTCCTCCCGCGTTAAACATCCCCATCACAAGGCATCTATGGAACTGTTTGTGTAACCATGGAGCGTTTGAAGCTAAAGCAGACGAATATTTCTTTTTGGAGCATATAAAATATTTATGGGGATGACATGTTTTTGGTTTTGTGACCCTTTTTGTCTGTTGAACAGAAGAGATACTGTACCTAAACGTTTCGACGGATTGCATGGAACTTTCTGGAAAACATAGCGACAAAACATCGTAAACCCACCGAACGTTTGTAAGAGCATCCGGTCCTCGCCGGCATCTTCACGGAATGTCGTGAAACGCAACAGCAGACGTTTGTTCATCTTAAAACTTTACCTTCTCTCACCCCAAAACCTACTCTGTGTCAGAAAGAAAGACAAGTTGTCCGTCCTTCAGCTCTATATATTTTTAACCGCGGCTTGCAGAACACCGAATCGCTAAACGAATGGCTCTAATTTCCACCCTGGTTTCCTCAGTGCCATTTAATGGAGGGGGCTAATATTTCAGCTTCAGTAGGGGAAAAAATAAGTGATGATCCAGTTCTTTAAATGTCATTGTCATTATCTCAAATGAAGGTACAGGGAACATTCACACTTAGAAACGGAGATGAGATTTCATTAGTCGTTCTGCTCTATGAAAGGAAAATGGTCTGTTTTGTTTTGTTCAGCACTGAACGCCCTGGTCGTGTCTGACTCCACAGAGGTGGTAATTATGAAGCTCATATGAAAGTAGACACTCAGGAGTTTTATTAGTATTTCTGTTTTTCCCTAGATGACTAGGGGCAATACTTTGATTGGAAAGCGTTGGTGATCTCAAACCCATTTCTGCTCTCTATGAATGCCCCAAGGGTTTGTTCATAGGAATCTAAAATGGGAAAGTGTCACCAATCCCTAAAATGGGAAAGTGTCACCAATCCCTAAAATTCTGAGGTAAAATCGTCTCGCACCGAAAGCCGACAGCGTCCTGACTAAGTCTTATATCAGACTTACGTAGGGTTGCAATGGGGCGGAAAGTTTCCCGTAAATTTTCGGTAAATTTCCACGGGAACTTAATCTGGGGAATTTTGGAAATATTCCGAATTGGAAACTTTACTGGAATTTATGGAAATTTACAAGAATTTATGGGAATTATTTGGAAATATAGGGAAATTTATATAAACTATATCATATACAAACATAAATAAATTTTGTTTGGTCATAACACTCCTAATTTACTGCTTATTAAGCGTTAGTAAGGTAGTTATTATGTTTAGGTATTGGGTACCATTAAGATTGTAGAATAAGGCAATACAGAATGAGACATTAATATGTGCTTAATAAGCACTAATAAATAGCCAATATTCTATTAATATTCATGTTAATAAACAACTAGTTAAATGACCCTAAAATAAAGTGTTACTGTGCATGTTATGGAAGAATACAAGTACCTGCAGGGGGTTTGGCCTCAATGGCCTTCCAGTAAGCAGTGTGCTGTGTGCAAGTGACCGAGGAACGCAGGGTACAGATTTTACTTAAACTGCATTAAATCTTGTTGTTTTTAACAAAATTATGCTGCAAAATTTTTTAAAACTACATTTAAGTTCATTGTTATAGACAACTCTGCATTTAAAAAAAAAAAAATATTCCCATTTCATTTCCATATATTCCTGTTAGTTCCCATATATTCCTGTTAGTTCCCATATATTCCTGTTAGTTCCCATATATTCCCGTTAATTCCCATATATTCCCGTTAATTCCCGTATATTCCCGTTAATTCCCGTATATTCCCGTTAATTCCCATATATTCCCGTTAATTCCCATATATTCATGTTAATTCCCTTATATTCCCATTAATTCCCATATATTCCCGTTAATTCCTAGACTTATAGACCTAGAAATCATTCATTTGTTTATACAGAAGTTTATACAGAAATGTCCCATAAGTGTTAAGTGTGTCTTTGGTTTGTAGGTCAGTTCGTGGGTGACCTGGCTAATCCTGACTGCTGGTTCAATGGAGGAGAAGAGAGAAGTCTTTTCACACCTTGTTCACATAGCCAAATGCTGCTGGAATATGGGCAACTACAACGCAGTCATGGAGTTCTTGGCAGGTCTTAGGTACGGCTAAAAGAACGACAGCCAGACATTCTTTTCTATTAATGTTACGGCTTGCTTAGAAGACTGAGGCACACTCCTGGTCTCGATGAAATACGAAGTTGAGCAGTTTGTTGTCTCCTAGATCTCGCAAAGTTTTAAAGATGTGGCAGTTCATGGACCAAACAGACATCGAGACCATGCGAGGCCTGAAGGATGCCATGGCCCAGCACGAGTCGTCGTCGGAATACAAGAAGGTAGTAAATCGAGCCCTGAACATCCCCGGCTGTAAAGTTGTGCCCTTTTGTGGAGTGTTCCTTAAGGAGCTTAGCGAGGCTCTGGATGGAGCGGCGAGCTTGATTGGGCTGCGTCCTTCTTTCGACTCGCAAGAGGACTCGATCGAGGTAAGGGCTGTAACGATTAATGAGGGATCAAGAAAATTTTATCTCTGCATGAAATGAATGCTAGAACAGACCATAATCGTTATAAAACTTTGCTTAATGTAGATATGGCTTGACTGCGGTTGAGAGATGATGAATTTTTCTTTTACACCACCTTCATAAAAGCCAGCTTAAAAGCCTTTGCAAATTGATTTAGCTTTAAAACACACACTCGGTCATCGTAATGGAAGTCTAATCATCCTTTAGCATGATCAGTGGGGGCTCGGTGATAGGGGAGGCCAAGGAAGGCAGTGGTGGAGACTGATAGGGCTTCCAGGGTTGTGGGTTTTTAAGTGGTTTTAGAGCAAATAGTCCGAATTAAATCTAATCAATCTCTACAAATAAAGTGTGAGTGCAGACAGTGTGTCTGTGAGCGACAGAAAGATATCTGTTGCCAGATATATCGCAAGAATAATGCCCCAAGAAAATTGTCTCCCTTTTCCAATGGACATGTTTTTTTTGGCTAGTTAAAAATTTTATGTGGTTTTTGAGATGTAGTTAATATGGAAAATTTACATGGTTGTACCTGATATTGTCTTAAGACGTTTGTTATTGCTATTTTAAGATTCATATTCGTATTAAAGACCTGCCTGTACTCTGAATATTCACCAGATATTAGCAGCAAACGGACGTCAAACGTTATAGACACGATTCACGTCATCCTGCCTCACAAAAATCGTTTGACCGATCGATGTTAGATCATTGAAACTTTTCCACAACGAACTCCATACATTGTCCTTTTTTTTTTTCACTCCTCCGCATCGCCAGTTTGTGTCCGATTACGACGGGCAACAGCATTTCGTGCAGAGAGCCGGAGCTGACGGGCTGCACAGCTCCGAGAAGGAGGTCACCGTCAGCAACATCCTGCAAACCATCCGCAGCTGCAATCGCAGCCTGGAGGCCGACGAGCCAGAGGACGCCTTCAGAGACAGGAGCAAGAACCAGTGAGTGTCTGCTTTATTGCTCTTGGTTCGAAAGCCCGTGGCTGTGTAACAGATTAAACATAGGTACTTCCCAGTAAACTGTGGCACCAAAAAAGGACATTTGTTTAGATTCAGACTGTCCATTCGCACCACGTGTTTTGTGCGTTCGCTTAGTCCTTCCTAGATGCTTGACATTTACCGGTGCTAACCTTGAACTGATAGAAGACACGATTTTATCAATTTATAGATACTTTTCATTCAACTGACACAAAAATAAGACAATTTTTTTTTCATGCTGTCCAAAATAACAAGTATAAAACTCTTTCCTGGGTTTCAAGAATTGGATTTCAGACAAGTGTATTATTCTCCTGGAGAGAAAGAAACCCCCATGGTTTGGTCTGTGTTTGTCCTCAGGGCTGCTGCTCACGTGGCTATGGGAGGAAGGAGTGCACCCTGGTTATTAATGTGGTGTCAGAATGGGGCTCTGGCTGGATTTTGTCATTCCTTGTGTTTGTTGCCTCGTTCCTGATGTTTTGAAGTCTCAGGAGAGAGTCTTAATCTTCAGGTGTTGTCTTTTGCTCATTGTAAACCGTGCTCGATGTCTTCTGGCGGTTCTTTCTAAAGAACACTTTATCCTCAGTCACAGATAAAAAGAAATGTTCAACGTTTACCGTCTTTCTACTTTGGGGATGAAAAGCGAGATCCATTTACAGAGGATTTTGAACCGTTGTTTATTTCTCTCTCTCTTTTTTCTTTTACTCTTTTTTTTTGTGGCATCGCTCCTGTCCGTAAGGAGAGCATCTGAGTCAGGCCGTGTCGTGTAAGTCGTTGCATTTGTGAGTGCTTAAATATTGCGGTGCTTTTTTTCGCATGTTACGCTGCTAATCTTTGTTGTGGTGAAATCGCACACTCAGTGATTTGGGAGCATCTTAATCAGTCAATCAGCAAGTCAAAACACTGATCCGGGAGTCCGCCATTTTAGGGCTGTCTTTTTTCTCTCACTGAAATATTTACTCCTTAAATTACACGATGCACTGCAAAAAGCAGGGAGTTCACCATCAGTGCTCACTATGTTCACTGACTGGAAATGATGTCATTACATTCCAAAGTTTTTCAGCTTGCATCTGCATATGTAATTAGCTTGTTATTGCTGTCGAGGCTCTTAAAGGATCGCTTAACTTTATTGTTTTTGAATATTACATGCTGTATAAATGTTGGTTTAAATTATTTAAAATAAAAAAATCCACTAGCTAGCCTACATCCTGCTTGAAGATCTGTTACATGTGTGATAAAGAAATTTATGTGAGCTATAAAATCGGATTATTCAATATGATTAGGTTTTTACAGTGATTCAAAAGATTGGAGTCCTTACAGCTGGCTGAACTAGTGCACACATTATACTGATTCACCACAGAGGGAGCTAGAGAGCTGATTGAGATGCACCCCAGATAATACCCAGATTTCCTTTGGAGCAGTAAACAGCATCTTGAAGTGTTCACATAACCATGACGTGATTTTTTTAACCAAGCCTTCTGATTCTTGCAACCGATAATTTTAAATAAGCCGTTGCTGTCGTACATCAGTGCACCGATCCAAATCGTGATGCGATCAAGAAGTGAGAACAGTTAGAAATATATCTACTTCTTTATCCTTCCACGTAGGTTTCTAGTCGGGGACCTTTCTGATTCCGAAGGTGATTTGTCCGAGCAGCCACGAGATCTGGACCTACAGAGCCCGGAGGAACCGGAAGGCGCTTTCAGTCATGGCACGGAGGTGGTGCCCTGGTATGTGCTCTCGCTATCGTCCGACATGCATCGCTTCCTGCTGCAGGGTGCCACCGTCATTCACTACGAGCAGGAGAGCCACCTGACAGCCCGCTGCCTGCTGCGCCTTCAGCCCGACAACTGCACCCTGACGTGGATCAAACCCCCGAGCAGCCGGAGCAGGGGAACGGTACCTGATTCTCTTCTTCAGGGACAGGCGGTTGTGTGTGGTCTCACTGAAGGAGTCCTCGACTTGAGTGCCGTCAAAGCTGTGTTTATGGGTCACCCGGGGATCGATATCAACGTCGTGCGCCTGCAGCACAAACTGTGCGGTCTGAGTCCTGAGGAGAACGGAGTCACTCTGCTCTATGGCCTGCACACTACCGACAACAGGCTGCTGCACTTCGTGGCACCCCGGCACACGGCGTCCGTGCTGTACGAAGGTTTGCGGGAGCTGATTAGTGCCATCAGGAAGATGAAGAGGTTCCCGGACCAGAGGTTGCAGTGGCTACGTAGACAGTATGTCAGCCTCTACCAGGTACATTTACGCTACCAACAGGCCAGATAGGGTCGAGCAGACAGCAGCTTTTTGGATTTATTCGAATGCTTACTAGCCGCGTTAAAAATGTGGTAACATGAACCATTCTATACACTAACTGTCACTAAATGTCTTTCCTTCGAGAAATTTCTGACTGGTGACTATAAATTTGGACCAGTTCAATATTGCAAAATTTAAATGAATTCCTTATGAGCAAGCCTGAGGCACCAGTGGCAAAGAAAAACTGTCGTTGACTATAAACCATTGTAGAAAGGACAGAATTTACATTAGTTCCTGTCCCCCGTCACCCATATGAGGATGAGTATCTTCTCAAGGTTTCTTCCTTGTATCTTAGGGACTTTTTTCTCACCACCACCGCCTCAGGCTTGTTCCTTAGGGATAGATGTTGGAGATAAGCAGTAACTTAATTTTAAACTTTACTATTTTTATGATGCTTCTATGCTTCTGTGAAGCTGCTTTGAGATAATGTGAATTGTTAAAATGGTGATTTTCTAAAATCTCCTTTTAGGAGGATGGTAAATTTGAAGGACCGACTCTGGCTCAGGCCATTGAGCTGTTCGGGGGTCGGCGCTGGAACATGGGCTCAGCCAGCAGAAGCACGGAAAAGACTAGCGCTCAGAAGAACAGCCCACTGGGCATCAGCTCCAATGCCAAGAAGAAGAAAAAAGCCCTCGTGAGGGTAAGTAGTGGTAAAAGTGACTGCTAGGTGTTTCCGTAACTGTTCGAGTTGGCCTTCATCTTTTATTACTGCGGTGTGCTCAGGGGGACAGCGGGGATGCAACTGATGACGAGATGATCTCACGCAAGACAAAAAGCTGTAAGGAAGCGCTGAGCAGGAGATCTTCAGATCCGTTAGACAGCGTGGAGCAAGAGGAGAACGGTAAGGAAAACCTGGATTTTATCACCTTTACTGTTTACCAGTGAAGTTGTCTGGTAAAACTTGCCTAATGATGGTGCTGTGGGCAAAAAAAAAAATCTGCCTGTGACTTCTCGCATCTATTTAAGAACACGTTTAAACATCATTAAGAAAAGGCAGGAAATCTATTCGATGTAGATCATCACGCAGGTACAGGATTCATTTT
This sequence comes from Tachysurus fulvidraco, assembly GCF_022655615.1. Lineage (NCBI taxonomy): Eukaryota > Metazoa > Chordata > Actinopteri > Siluriformes > Bagridae > Tachysurus > Tachysurus fulvidraco. The sequence continues at coordinate 24,581,264 of NC_062525.1, forward strand.
CCCACCAAACGTCAGAATGAAGAAAAATAAAATGTGATCTCCGTGATTTTCACCCTGGTTGTTAATGGCAGATAGGCTGAGTAGAACTTCAGGGATTTTCACTCACAACAGTCGTGGAAGTCGGGGGACGTCGTGGCCTAATGGTTAGAAAGTTTGACTCCTAACCCTAAGGTTGTGGGTTCGAGTCTCGAGCCAGCAATACCACGACTGAGGTGCCCTCGAGCAAGGCACCGAACCCCCCCAACTGCTCCTCGGGCGCCGCAGCATAAATGGCTGCCCACTGCTCACTTTGGATGGGTTAAATGCAGAGAACGAATTCTGAGTATGGGTCACAGTACTTAGCCGTACGTCACGTCAAAGTCACTAAAAGAGTTTACGCAGATTGATTGATGAGAGAGGTCAGAGGAATGACCTGATGGTTACTTGCATCACTACGCTTTACATCCATAGTGAGCAGAAAAGCATCTCAGAACATACAACAATGTGGAGACTCGGGGTGAATGAGCTACAAACATCAGAAAGCTAACAGGAAGCTGAGACCACAGTGGATTGTTAAAGCTTTGCAGACTTTGGATTTTATTGATTACATGTTAAATGAACGATTACATAAAAACAGTCAATAGAAGTTTGCTGTTCGATGACTAGGATGTTGATGTCAGTGGAGTTTTTAATGTTGTTTGGTTGAAATAATGAGAGAAATTTTATATTAGAATGTGTTGGTCTGGTCCTCATCTGTAGATGATTCCAGCCCCTTTGGAACCCCTGGATCCTCCTTCTCAAGTAGAACCCAGTCCCCAGGAACTTCCTCCTTCTCTTCCCCGTCCTGCTCGTCTTTAGTGAACAGCTCCACCCCTGTCCGGCCGCACTCGTCTCCCGTCCTTCCCTGCACCTCCAAAGGCCAGCCCGGGTAAGTCCACTCGCATTACTCGACACACTGGATGAGTGGTTAGGGTTAGAAGTCAACGAATGGTTGGCAAACGAACTATTTGTTTTTATAATGAACCACGTCTTAAACGGATAATAAGAAAACCTGATAAGGGATTAAATAAGGGCTCACATGCTAACTGTTTGAGCTTCCTGTCCTCAGGGCATGGAGTAGCAGAAGTTGGCATGGCCGTGGAAAAGGCTGCTTCCGTGGCTTCCAAAACCTCATGATCTCAGACAGCATCATGAGCTTTGTCGAGTTCGTGGAGCTCTTCAAGTCATTCAGGTGGTGCATCTTTTTCTGTTGTGTGAGAACATGATCTGAGTGTTCCGCATGTTCTGAGCTGTTCAGTTATTCAATCTTCCTGCGTATGTGTCTGGTTTGCAGTATCCGAAGTCGGAAGGATATAAAGGACCTGTTTGATACCTACGCTGTTCCCTGCACCCGCTCCGGCCCGGATTCCGTGCCTCTCTACACCACGCTGAGAATCGACGACAAAATCACAGGGCTTCAGCCTGACCTAGGTTTGTGCTGATCTAGAATATTTTTTTAATGTGATAACTTTAGAGGTTTCTATTTCGAATCTCAAGTCTCAGAGAGTTTTGCCTCACCGCTACCTCAGTCTCTTGCTCATTAGTGAACAAGAGCAAGAGTCAGAGATGGTTCTTCAGTGCATAGAGATCTGTTAAGGGCTTTCACTCTTCCTTTAGACCTGCTGACCCGTAACGGCTCGGACCTCGGCCTGTTCATCCGCACCCGCCAGCAGATGTCCGAGAACCAGAAGCAGATTTCTGACGCCATTGCCGCCGCCAGCATCGTGACCAATGGCACGGGTGTGGAGCACTCGTCACTGGGAGTGCTGGGCCTTGCCATCCCACAGCTCAATGACTTCCTGGTCAACTGCCAGCATGAACACCTGACCTATGATGAGATCCTTACCATCATTCAGGTGAGCACTAGTATCGAGGTCCTAAAATTCTTTACTGCCTTGGGTATATTGGTAAAAATGAGGTTTGTTAGTTTGAAGGTTTTGAATAAACACACATTCGCACAAAGTTCTGAGCTTTCTCTGTGCCGGATAAAGTACTTATGCCCCTTTCCCACCGAGGTAGTTTGAGTGCAGGTTCGGAGCCTAATTTAGAACCAGTTCTTTCTGTTTCGACCGCCAAAGCACCGGCTCCGAACCAGGAAAAGTGGTTCTTAAGTAGCACCAAAACGTTGCTGGTCTAGACTTAAGATTCGCTTGCGTCAGGAGCTGTGTGCGGGGCTACTGTTAGCATATTTGATAATGTACCTTAAGTATACTAATGTTTAATACACTTTTACTTTACCGCGATATGATACATTATCACCACACATGATATTAGGTAGCTACATGCTAAGGCTAAATTTTTTTTCTGTGTTAACGCTAAAATAACGTTACGTACTTTATTGATTACAACCTCCATTTACAGATTACACGGAGCCGCACGTACACGTTTTATTCGCCGCGTTTGGATGCTAATGTAGGTTCGCAAAGCCATGAGCATTAACAGTAAAGCAACATCCGTCATTTTTGTTGTGTTTGTGTTTGCCGCTGCTGCGGTAACGTCGCTGGGACACGTGACACGTATACAGTGACGTCACACTCGGCACTGTGATGCTCTCTAGCTGGTGGAAAGGCAAACCGGTTCTTAGAAGGTTCGCCAGTGGAACCAACTCTGAACCAGCACCAGCGCTAGCTCTGAACCAGCACTCGGTTCTTTCCGGTGGAAAAGAGGCACTAGAGACTAATCACTAGGGAACACCAAACTGCACGCTGATGTAATCACCCATGTCATTTCTTTCCATTTAACTGTAGAAATTTGAGCCTTCCTCGAGCATGCGCCAGATGGGCTGGATGTCCTTCGAGGGCTTCGCCAGGTTTGTGGCTCCTTCTTCTGACTCACAGATGATTTACATTCTCATACCAGAACCGAAATAACCAACGGTTGAAACGTTGCAGAAACCAAACATCATTAATAACCTTAAAGAAACCAAAGCGGAGTAAAAGCGGTGACATGTCATTTCTTAAGGTTCCTCATGGACAAGGACAACTTCGCCTCCAGAAACGAAGAGTCTCAAGTGAACTCGGATGAGCTGCAGTACCCGCTTTCGTACTACTACATCGAATCGTCGCACAACACCTACCTCACCGGCCACCAGCTGAAAGGAGAGTCGTCGGTGGAGCTATACAGTCAGGTAAGAGTCAGAAATGGACGATTACAAACCTCGAGACAAGACGTCTTAAGACATGACACCATATGTGAAACATGATAAAGCTTTCTGGTAACTTGTAGAGCATTGAACAAAGTGTGTCAACAACCATATTATAGCACACTGTGGCAACATCATGTAAAGAAATGTGAAATACACTGTAAGGCCAAAAGTATGTACACCCCTGACCATGGGTCTTCTATCTTCTTGTATTGAATGTCTCTTTTATGCTATAGGATTAGTTTTCCTAACTCTAACCTGTTCCAGCATGACAGTTCCCCTGTGAGTAAAGCACAGAGCTAAGTGAAGACATGGTTTGCCAAGGCTGTAGTAATAATAATAATAATAATAACCTTTATTTTCTATAGCGCCTTTAAAAGAACATCTCAAAGCGCTTTACAAAAGCAAAATAAAAACAAGAAAAATACTGTACAGACATAATATAAGGATTGAAATTAAAACAACAAGATAGACTATAAAATAAGCACTATGTAAAATTACAAATTAGTCAAATTAAAAGCTACCCCAAAAAAATGAGTTTTAAGTTGAGATTTAAAAGTACCAAGAGATGTCGCTTGCCTTATCTCAGTTAGTAAAGAATTCCAAAGTTTTGTAGCTAGTGAAGAGAAGGCCCGATCTCCCATCGATTTTAAACGAGTTAAAGGTACAGTTAAAAGACCAGTTTCAGAAGAACGAAGGTCGCGAGATGGAATATATGGAATTAAAAGCTCAGTCAGATATTGAGGAGCCAACCCATGTAAGACCTTGTAGGTGAGCATCAGAATCTTAAAATCAACCCTAAACCTAATGGGGAGCCAATGCAAGGACTCCAGAATGGGAGTAATGTGATCTTTTAGCTTAGTTCTAGTGAGTATCCTAGCCGCTGAATTTTGCACTACCTGTAATTTGTTTAGGGTAGCTTTAGACCTCCCAGCCAACATGGCATTGCAATAATCAATATGGGAAGTGGAAGTGGAAGAACTCAACTGAACACCTTTTGGGATGAACTGGAACACAGACTAAACCCCTGACCTTCTTACTCTTACAACACTGATCTTACCAATGCTCTTGTAGCTTAATGAACATCAGCCTTTTTTTTTATTTTTTATAATTATTCCCACATATACATTACAGCACAGTGGAATTCTTTTCTTCACATTCCCCAACTGAGGAGGTTGCCCCTGGAGCAGGGAGGGTTGAGGGCCTTGCTCAAGGGCCCAGCCAAGGGCAGCTGGGCCTTAAACCCCTATCCTCCGATCAACAACCCAGAGCCTTAACCAGTTGAGCAACCGCTGCCCCTAAAATATCAAAAATACCAAATATAAAATACCAAAAAGTTACGCTCCAACTTCAAGTGGAAATCCTTCACAGAACAAGGAGCAAAGAGTGAACTTTAGACCATATGTCATGTTATAGCTGTCCTTGCAGTTCATGTGAAATCACGCTGAACAATTGCTGCCATTTGAGAACCAGACAAGGCATAGCAATGTTATTGTGTCTGGGTTTAATTAATAACCATTAGGAAGGGTTTTTTATTTTTTTATTTTTATCGGCTTGCTTGTTCGGCATAAATATAAATTTCATTTTCGATTAATTTTATCAATTTATATTCGGAATATTTATTCGATTTGAATTGGCTTGTTATTTTTAGAACCTTTCGCTGATGGAAAACAATTTGTCCAGCACAGCACATATACAGGTTAGGAAGTACATCACACTGGAGCAGAGAGGGTTAAGGGCCTTGCTTAAGGGCCAAACAGTGGTATCTTAGCGGCTTAACCTGAACCCCTTACCTTCTGATCAGTAACCCTGCCCTAATTTATAGGTTCCCAAAAAATAATTTTGATCATGCTGGGTTGTGGCGGGACACGGTGGCTTAGTGGTTAGCACGTTCGCCTCACACCTCCAGGGTTGGAGGTTCGATTCCCACCTCTGCCTTGTGTGTGTGTGGAGTTTGCATGTTCTCCCCGTGCCTCGGGGGTTTCCTCCGGGTACTTCGGTTTCCTCCCCCGGTCCAAAGACATGCATGGTAGGTTGATTGGCATGTCTTGAAAATTGTCCGTAGTGTGTGAATGTGTGTGTGTGTGAATTAGAGTGTGCGTGTGCCCTGTGATGGGTTGGCACTCCATCCAGGGTGTATCCTGCCTCGATGCCCGATGACGCCTGAGATAGGCACAGGCTCCCCGTGACCCGAGAAGTTCGGATAAGCGGTAGATAATGAATGAATGAATGAATGAATGAATGCTGCATTGTGATTTCAGTCACTGCAAAAATAAGAAATAAAAAAATTGGCATTAAATGCACTTGGTATGGAACAGTACTTAATCTATATTAATTGTTTTTCTATATAATAGAAAGTATTTATTATACTTTGCAGGTGCTGTTGCAGGGATGCAGGAGCGTCGAGCTCGACTGCTGGGACGGTGATGACGGCATGCCAGTTATTTACCACGGGCACACGCTAACCACCAAAATCCCCTTCAAGGTATGTTTGTAGAGAGATTCCCATGCTTCTGGTTCTCGTAGCTCTCAGTATCTTTTTTTTTTTCCTGATTGTTTTTGATCCTAAAGGATGTAGTGGAAGCCATCAACCGGTCTGCTTTCGTGAACTCCGAGATGCCGGTGATCCTGTCCATCGAAAACCACTGCTCTCTGCCCCAGCAGCGCAAAATGGCCGAGATCTTCAAGGTGCGTCGAGTCGTCGTGTTTAATCCCCGAAACGTTTTTTAACTGATTGTAAAATTCACGTTGTGACGTCATGCTCTCGTATGTGTCTTGGAGGTGGTGTTCGGAGACAAGCTGGTAACCAAGTTTCTGTGTGAGAGCGATTTCTCTGATGACCCACTGCTCCCCTCACCATGGCAGCTAAGGGGCAAGATCTTACTCAAGAACAAGAAACTGAAGGCACATCAGGCCCCTGTGGATATTCTGAAGCAGAAGGTGGAGAGAGATGTACACTGTTTAAATTCTGATGGTAGTTACTGAGAATGAGCGAGAGACGTAACTTTATTAATCCCCTGTAAAGGAAGTCAGAGGACCAACAATGAAAACCAAGAATGTAAAGAAACAGGATAGAATTAAAATACGAAAAATGAGAAAAACAATCAAATAAATCAGTATGTATGTACATTTGATGTTTACACACGTATGTGTGTGTATATGTACGTGTGTGTGTGTGTGTGTGTGTGTGTGTAAATTTGTGTCTGTTTATGTATAGGTGCTTGTATGTGTGTGTGTGTGTATATGAGTGTGTGTGTGTGTATATGTGAATGTGTGTATGTATAAGTGTGTATATGTAAATGTGCGTGTATAAGTGTGTGTGTATGTTAGTGTGTATGTATGTGTGTGTATATGTGAATGTGTTTGTGTATAAGTGTGTGTGTGTGTGTGTGTGTGTGTGTATGTGAATGTGTTTGTGTATAAGTGTGTGTATATACGTTTGTGTATAAGTGTGTGTATGTGAATGTGTTTGTGTATAAGTGTGTGTGTATATGTGAATGTGTTTGTGTATAAGTGTGTGTATGTGAATGTGTTTGTGTATAAGTGTGTGTGTATGTGAATGTGTTTGTGTATAAGTGTGTGTGTATGTGAATTTGTTTGTGTATAAGTGAGTGTGTGTGTATGTGAATGTGTTTGTGTATAAGTGTGTGTGTGTGTGTGTGTGTGTGTGTGTGTGTGTGTATGTGAATGTGTTTGTGTATAAGTGTGTGTATATACGTTTGTGTATAAGTGTGTGAATGTGTTTGTGTATAAGTGTTTGTGTATAAGTGTGTGTATATGTGAATGTGTGTGTGAATATGTGTATGTATGTGATTTTTTTATTTATTTTTTTACTCTGTACTGAAGATTTTGTGTTATAAGTGTTTATACTGATGCTTCTTCCTAAGCTCGCTTTGCCGTCTTCCTGTAAAGATCAGCGGGTTTAAACAATGGCGCAGTAAATGCATTCAATCTGAAAAATGTCCATCTTTACAGACCTCCTGCAATTTAAAGCTCTTTATTTAATTCTCATTAATTGTGTAGCGGGTTCGAGAACGTGTTGTACCGGATCGTTCCGGAGTACGAACGAGCCGCTGAGGATAGATGAGCGCAATAAGGACAAACTATTACATTTTCAATGACTTTCATTTTCTCTTCATTTGTTCAGGCTCTTCAGCTTGCACACATGCAAGCGCAGGCCAATAACTGCGCGGTTGCTGCTGGTTCTCTTGGCAACAACGAAGAGGAAGAAGAGGAGGAAGACGAGTACGATTATGACTACGAGTCCCTGTCTGATGGTAGGTTTGGTTCTCGCAGATTTAATCAGCAGGGTAGGTTCTGACAGGATGTGTGAGGTCTTTCTTTTTCCCGCCCTTTCCGTATGTGACATCTTTATACCGAAGCATGTGGATTTACTCATCTTAACCGTCTTTCTTCCTGCCTTCCTTTTGTCTCCCTTGCCCTTTTTCTTTTCATCTCTCCCCTCTTGTAGCTGATGTCCTCAATGCTTCCACTGCCTCTTATAGCCAGGAAGGTAAAACGTGTGTGCGTGTGTGTGTGTGTGTGTGTGCGCGCATGTGTGTGTGCATCTTGCTTTGGCCCTGATTTGCACAGGTGAAGGAATACGCAGTAGGAAGCAGGACCGATTATAAACAAGCGCATTGCTGTGGATTTTTGCTTAAAATGCTAAAGCAGTGTTGTGATTATGCTCAAACTGCTGGTGTGGTGTGTAAGCATCACTGCCCCTCACCCACTCACCCCATCCCCGTCCCCGTCTCCTTTCTCTTTCCCTCTGTCCAAACTCTTTTGAAAGCGATGTGACCTTGCTAGCGGCACTGGCTCATCTGAGAATAAAAACAAAGCCATCTGGTTTCTCAGGCCCTGCCGTGCTCCTTTCTCTGAAAAAGAGACGAGGGATTCTTTCCTTTCACGTTGCCTGTTCCCATCCGCCACACAGCATAGAACGTTTGAGCGAAGGTTTTTTTTTGTTCGCTTCTTTTTTTTTGTTCTGTATCCGCCTCACCGGCGTCGTTATCGCTTTGAACTGAAATGTGAAGGAAAATCTATCTGTGCTTACGCTTTGTGTGTTTGTGTGATCACCTGTGTGACGCGTAAACAACACAATCATGCCACATGATTTCTCGCACGCTTATGCACAGATAACATCTTGGATGACAAACCGGAGGGGAAATCGTCGACCGAAAAGCTGCAGTACGAGTCCAACGATGAGATGCCAAAGAGGATAAAGAAAGCAGGGAGTAAAGGAAAGGTAGGCTTGAGCTTCTGTCTTTCTACTGTAGCGTTGTGGTCTGGAAAGGATACCGTACAATCTTTATTCTTTACTCTGCTTCTTGTGCAGATGTTTGACATGGAGCTGGGGGAGGAGTTTTACCTGCCGCAGAACGAGAAGGAGAGCAGGCAGATTGCTCAGGAGCTCTCGGACCTCGTCATCTACTGCCAAGCGATCAAATTCCCAGGTAACCCTGGGGTCTAATTAGTCATCGTGTGAACATAACACTCTCTCAACTCAGTCCCTCAAGGATCTCATGATTTGTGGTCAGAGAAATGATCTAAACCATCGATTTCTCCACCCATACTTTCTCGAATATTTCATATAATTTGGGAACTTTAGAACACTGTGATAAAATAAACTACACCAAGCAAGATAATAGCTCGTGGTATCTCATGGCTTTGATTCAATAACTCATGAGAGAGGTTTGTTTCAGACTGTGCTGCTAAGTAACTGTGGTAATTTGGCAGGCACTTATTTCCAGGGATTTCAGAACAGCGTAACAGAGATTGCGTCATCGGGTAGGCGTGGCCTATTTGATAATCTAACCCTAACCATGACCATAACTGTAGTTTTTGGTTGTTTATTCGTTTTTCTAAAATAAATCTGCCTGTACGACTGTTTTGTCCTTCGTTGTATGCTCTTTTTTTTTTTTTTTTGGAAAGAGGGCGTTTTCCCAAGACCTCCGGAAACACGCCCACTTTTACCTCGTGGTAACGAAACCCCTGGAATTTCGTGGATGCCGTGGTAATTTCTGTATGTCTGCATTCAGTCAGTCAAATCAGACTAACTGTGAAACTTTCTGTGAACACAGACAGATGAACACACGAGTTGCTAACGTTCTCTGATGTTCTGTGGCTTTCTGCTGTAACGGTCTAACAACGACAAACAGACGACGGCCCGTGTATCCTTATATTTCAAATGTGACCCCTTTCACGGTTATTTCTATGTGTATAGGATGTTATATCGAAGGCTGTGCATTAGCTATACAGTGAGCATGATAAGACATTAGAGTCTCCCATGGCGTTAAATTAGAATCAGGTGCTCAACTTGAATGGAAATATCATCAGTCCCCTGAGCACAGGCTAAACAAACAATCAGCTCCAATCTGGTGGGAGCCTGAGGAGACCACTGCCCTCCAGGCCAAACCCTAACGCTCCTGTGTGTGTCTCTGTTTGTGTGTGTGTGGGAACTAGGCCTCTCCACCCTCTCCCCTTCGGGCTCTAGCAGAGGAAAGGAGCGCAAAAGCCGAAAATCCATCTTTGGCAACGCCCCAGTCCGTGGGAGCCCTGGCGAGCCGGTGACGCTGGTGCGCGGCTCAGGGAAAGGTACTGCAGCACTGTGCATGGCTCACACAGGAAACAGAACACCCACTTAGAGCCCCCTGGGAAACGTTCGCTTAACTTTTCCACCCCTTCAAAAGTCCCCCAAAAGCACATTATAAAAAAAGTCCTCTCTCACAGCATGCCGCCAGGAAGTGGCTCTTGGCCACCCTTGTGTAAATGCGCAGATAGGAATTTAGTTTCACTTGACCAGAATTCAGACCATTTATGCGCTCAACAGAATAGAATGCAGTAGCTGTCCTCTTGACAAGCGTAGTGCCCACTCGGCCAAATCCGGTACATGATTTATATCTTGTAAGATATGTTAGTGTTCAGCTGAAGTTTATACTGTACATATTACCTTAAACCGTGGTACAGATGACAAGGTACTGTAGGAATGTTGAGAGATTTTATGGGAATTGGAGTAAATTCTTTCCCTGATGTTTTCTCTCCTGCCCCTTTTGGGGATAATGCTAGACCCTGAGCAGATGAAATGTTTGTCATTTTCATCAGAACTATATAGACCTCAGGAAGGGTTTTCTTAGACCTCCACACGTTCCTCCGATCTGTCTTTGTAATCATCATGACCTTTGCTGCATCCTGTTTCCTCGCAGCTGGTATGGATGGCACGAGGGCGAGCTGGGAGGAGCAGGCGATGCCGGCGACGGGTACAACACCTTCCCTGAGCGCCATCATCCGCACGCCTAAGTGCTACCACATCTCATCAGTGAACGAGAATGCCGCCAAGCGTTTGTGTCGTCGTTACTCTGCCAGGTTGATCGGGCACACGGAGCGCCAGCTGTTGCGCACCTACCCTGCTGCCACACGCATCGACTCCGCCAACCCCAACCCGCTCTGCTTCTGGCTGCACGGCATCCAACTTGTCGCCCTCAACTACCAGACCGACGGTGAGCGTCCAGCAGATCTATCGAACACTTGTTTTCTTGATCAGTGACAGTTGAGCCTGAATAATTTGTTGTTTTTTTTTGTTGGTTCAATTTGTAAAGAGACATTTTTTTATTGTGAACATGCAGATTTGCCCATGCAGCTGAACACTGCTCTGTTTGAGGTGAATGGTCACTGTGGCTTTGTCCTGAAGCCTCCTGTGTTATGGAATCGTACCTGCAACCTGTACCAGCAGTTCAGCCCACTGGATCGAGACCTGGAGCACATGAGCCCTACTTCATACACGATTACTGTAAGAACACACACACACACACACACACACACACACACACACACACACACACACACACACACACACAGCTTTAATGGAAGCTATACTTACTGTCTGGCCCATAAATATTTGGACATCGACAGTTATTATCTGAGTTATTAGTGTCTGAGTTATTCGAGTCTCGGCCGGACATCACTGAGGTGCCCTTGAGCAAGGCACCGAAAACCTCCAACTGCTCCCCGGGCGCCGCGGCATAAATGGCTGCCCACTGCTCTGGGTGTGTGTTCACGGTGTGTGTGTGTGTGTGTGCACTTTGGATGGGTTAAAGGCAGAGAACACATTCTGAGTCTGGGTCAGCGTACTTAGCCGTACGTCACTTTGTCACTTTCTCTTTCACTAATTTGAGATCTTGAGTTGATTTCGAGTGGAGCATTTGCATTTGGAATCCGTTTATGTTTACTCGATATGAGAGCTCTCAAAAAGCCGTCACCGCCAATGAAGCGTCAGGAAAAAAAACATCAGCTGTGGCTAAAAATCAACTATTTTTTACATTTATAAGAAAAAAGAATGAACCGAATGACCTGGGAAAACCCACACAAAACAACTGTGGTAGGTTCACCCAAGCATTCTTATCCTGATGAAGAAAGGCTCCTTCACAACAAAGGTGTTTCAAAAACACCTTCTAGCAGCTAGGTGTATCTAGTCAATAGAAGACTTTACCATATAGAGTTTACCATAAGATTTAAACCAATGGGGAAGCCTCAAAAAAGGGGAAGACCAGATTAGAGAAAAAGGCTGTACAAAGCAGAACTATATGGAGAATGGAAGGAATCGCTTATGATCTGATCAGCCAAATGCTTCGGTGGTGATCGCACAGAGCTCCGGAGTACAGATGGAGGACGATCAGAAGCATATTTCTAAAGCAACATAAACTTTTTTATGAGGCAAAGTAGTGGAATATTTTACACTGGCCAAGTCAATCACCTGAGATGAATCCAACTGAGCTGCAAAGTGCTCCAGGAACTGAAAAGAGCTGGATGAAAGGCCTGGCAGAGCATCACCAGACACGGAACCCGGCGTACTCGACCGGATTGAAACCTCTAGGAATTTGGAGAGCAAGTCAAGTTTTGTTGCCATGTTACTCAAAAAAAAAGAAGGGGGTGGGTTGGGGGGTACGGTTTAGTGGTTAGCACGTTCGCCTCACACCTCCAGGGTCGGGGGTTCGATTCCCGCCTCTGCCTTGTATGTGTGTGTGGAGTTTGCATGTTCTCCCTGTGCCTCGGGGGATTCCTCCGGGTACTCCGGTTTCCTCCCCCGGTCCAAAGACATGCATGGTAGGTTGATTGGCATCTCTGGAAAATTGTCCATAGTGTGTGAGTGTGTGTGAGTGAATGAGAGTGTGTGTGTGCCCTGTGATGGGTTGGCACTCCGTCCAGGGTGTATCCTGCCTCGATGCCCCGATAACGCCTGAGATAGACACAGGCGACCCCCGTGACCCGAGAAGTTCGGATAAGAGGTAGAAAATGAACGAATGACTCTTAAAGATCTGACTGTTCACATCATTTTTGTCCATCAATACTATTAAGATAAGTTTTCTACATCGGCCTGGGCTCGCAGCATTACGGATGGAAGTGTAACATGTCCACAATATGGTCTGCAGGAAACTTTCCGGAGTCGTAGTTCTGCTGGAAATGCAATCGTATTTATTCAGGGGTTGGTTTAGCTATCACTTACGCTAATGGCACCTCTGTTGGACTGGCTTATTTGGTATTGTGGACAGAAAATTGTCTCTCAGCAGTGAGGAATACGGAGGGAATTTGCTGTGCCGTGCCAAATGCAGGGCTTCGTTTATTGTGTAAACACTTCACACAAAGTACTGAAGTTTATAACTGCTTTGTGTTATTCCTGAGGCACATAAGGGCATTATTTAAATGTCTGTTTATTTTACCTCCCTGTCACCCCAAGGAGTGTTAATAACTTGCTGTCTATCCATGTGTACCAGGTGGTATCTGGGCAGAACGTTTGCCCGGGGAACAGCAGTGGCAGCCCGTGTGTGGAAGTAGAAATACTTGGTTTGCCGGCTGACGCCTGCCATTTCCGCACCAAACCCATTCACCGCAACACGCTCAACCCCATGTGGAGCGAGAGCTTCACCTTCCAGGTGCACTTTGAAGACATGACATTCCTACGCCTGGCTGTAGTGGAAAACAACAGCTCGCAAGTCACGGCACAGAGGATCCTACCCCTGAAAGCACTCAAACCCGGTCCGAAACATTATCATTGCTAGCAGGACATATTTTCGTATCATAGTTGCAATATGTTGCTCATGTTTGTTTTCAATCAGGCTACAGACACCTGCAGATGAGGAATCAGCACAATGAGGCACTAGAGGTCTCCTCCCTCTTCCTGTTCAGCCGCAGGTCCGAGGAAAGTCCTGATGGAGCGGTGCGATCGGCTGCCGCGGTAAGACTCCGTCGCGAGAGCTACATTTCATCCAAAATATCAAATTGTAGATGACTTTTTCTCAGCGGCCATCGGGTAATAAAAAATCATTAATAATTCCTTTACTGTGTGTAATTGTTTATGTACATGTCACCAGTTCAAGTTGTAGTTACGTAAAGGTCAAGACAGTGCGTCGACGCAGGATCCGTTTTACGAGCAAAAATTCCTGAAATGTTTTTCATTCATCTGGTGTGTTAGTGGCGTTCGTACTCGCAGTCTAGCCGAAGTCAGAGCCATGGAACGTGGAACAGGGCAGTGTGTTTGGTGACGTATGTTGGGAATCGTTTAAAAACTTAAGAATGCTACATCCCCAAATCGCTGATATTCCAGGTCTGAATGTAAGCAGGAGATCGTAAAAGTTCGACATGGCGTGTGCTGCAGTCCTGGCACTCTGTTCCCGTGTCGCTGATCTCTGGGAAGTGGTACAACAAATTGTTAAGGCTCTGGGTTGTTGATCGGGGTTTATGCCCCAGCACTGCCAAGCTGCCACTTTTGGGCCCTTAAGCAAGGCCCTTAACCCTTACTGCACCAGGGGCACTGTATCATGACGGACCCTGTGCTCTGACTTCGACCTCTAAAGATGGGATATGCGAAGAAAGAATCTCACTGTGCTGTAACGTAGACGTGACTAAATAAAGGATTCTAAATCACTGATCAGCAGATCTGATTCTGCGTGGCGTTGGATGATGAGTGGTGTTGTTTTCTCAGTTGTTTAGCTCGGAGGAGAGGCGAGCGACGCAGCAGCACAAGGTGACGGTGCACGGAGCTCCGGGTCCCGAACCTTTCACTGTAATCAGAGTGAAGGAACACACCACTGTGAAACAGTTACTTCACATGGTGAGTCTCACACATACACCGATAGATAGATGGATGGATGGATGGATGGATGCGCTCTCCATTTCTTCATCTCTTCATCTTTTCTAACACTGTTCCTGTTTGTGGATGGAGGACCATAGATACACGGATTGCTGCCTACTATAAAGGTTCGGTGGGAAGACCGACTTTTTTCTCTGTCTGTCTGTCTATCTATCTATCTATCTTTCTGTCTGTATATCTTAATCGTGTTACCAATGTTAATCGTCACCAAGTTGTTTCTGGTCTTGTTGTACATACTGTAGAATATCCTGCGTGCGTTACGACCTCCACATCCACATCTGGGATTTCTCACATTGTAGCATCGAGAAACGCCTTTTAATTTGTTTACATTACAAGTAAAAGACATCAACAGACAAGAAGGAAATGTGCGGTGTGTGTTGTCAGTGTTTGTACAGTTGGTTTATATTAGCTGTTGCGTTTTTGATGACACGATCACGCACGGTCTGTGCTACGATAGACGAGCCGTGTTCAGCCCACGGCGTTTTCCCACACGTCCTCCATTCCTATAAACACTCTCCGTCGTCTTGCCTTAACCAGCTGGTCCCTGATGCCGCCGCTGACTACTTCCTGACTGAGGAGAAGATACCGCTGTCGAAGGAAAAGTGTGACACAAAGAAGGTTCTTCAGCAGCGCCCTCTAGCGTCCGACGAGAAGGTTCTCAGAGTTCTGCACAGCTGGCAGCCCGAGGACGGCTGCGTGGGCCGAATATGCCTTAAAGCCAAGGAGGAGGTAAAAACAAACATGTTTATTCAGCACAATTAGAATGCTCGATTTTTAGCCATCGTAAGCGAGCGCACATGACTTTTATGACAGAGAACTACAGGAAGCTGAGACTCCACTACAGACTCTACTACAGCTCTGGTTTTAACCTCCTCTTTACTTCAGCTTCCTACCTTCGAAGAGCCCTTAAGTACTTAGGAAAAGACAGGTGTTTAGATGCTGTTTACAGTTTATTTCACCACAGAGTATTTGGATTGGGATTATGACATGACCTCCAAACTAGAGGTCTTCTCGGGTCTAAAGAAATGTACGTTGCGTAACTCTACACTAAAGTAACCGCTATTGAGTGGATTCAAAATTGATTGACAGGTCTGTTTCAATGAAAATTAGCTTACCGCCAGTCGCACGCCGCCAGCCACATGTCTTGGCAAACAGAAGAGAGGTCGGAAAAGGACTTGAGTCGATACACACACACGAGATACAGTAGTTCGGGTCTTCTCGGGTCCGTTCGACCGGATGCCGCTATTATTATACCCGACCCGTGTCAGAGGCACACGTGAAACTTTTAGACCCGAACCTGCTCGGGTCTCGGGTCGGACCTCGGGTTTTTCGGATCTATGTGGACCCGTGAAGACCTCTATTCCAAACTGAACAATGACTTTCTCAATAGAATGTTATTGTTTTTGGGGTAGATTTTCAGCATTAGCAAAAAATGGATAATCTCCTCATAGTCACTCCTGATTAAGCTCATTTTGTCCTCCATGTATGTGATTAGATGTGAGATGACTCTGCAGTTTTAAACATGCTGAGGGGAAATAATTTTTTTAAATCCTAAAAAAAAAATTGTTTATTTGTAATCAGCACTTTCTCTTGCTCCCCCTGCTGGAGAGTCACTGAATTGCACCCTTTTCCTGATGTGACTAAAGGAGTCTTTCACTCCGGTGGTTGGAACAGGGGAAGCGCAGTACTGAACCCGAGACCACCTAAAGAAGGTTTCGTGAGATCGGTTTCAGTTGATTTGAGATTCCTGCGAACGTGAAAATGTCCAACTCCTACTCAGGTCCTCACTTGTTCAGGACGTGGAGTAACCTGCACACGTGTTTTAGCCGACGATATCATAGGTTTCCATGAGACACATGTAGCATGAGTGGGTGACAGGGGAACGTTGTAGGACACAAAAGCAGTGAAGTGCCTTTATATAATAAACAAACTCTAGAATCGGCACCAGAACAGTCGCTCACTGAGTCGTCCCTGTACCGTATTGACAGAATTTGAAGGAGAAGAAGGCAGTGATGGAGAGATTGGAGGAAGAAAACAGCGGAGGAGAAGACGACGTGTTCTTTGTCCAGGTTCATGACGTTTCTCCAGAGCAGCCACGTACAGTTATCAAAGCTCCACGCTACAGCACTGCACAGGACATCATCCAGCAGGTCAGAACCATGTGCAGCATTAATCACGTGTACGTTATGTAAGAACACTCATTAATACTAATCTCACGCCGAGCGTTTCTGATCGCAGGCGCTGAGCAAAGCCAAGTACTCCGTCAGCATCCTGAACAACCCCAACCCCACTGATTACGTGCTGATGGAGGAGGTGGGACGAGAAGCTCTCGGGAAGAAGGTGTCTTCGACTAAACCCAGTATGCGTGTGCTGCCGGATTACGAGTGTGTCTTTCAGGCTCAGTGCAAGTGGAAAGGACCCGGAAGGTTCATTCTCAAACTCAAGGAGCAGGTACGAGACGGAAGACGAAAACTTCAGCTTCAAACTGCAGTGTGAATAGAATTGATGACACGAATGCTACATAACTCAACCTCTCTCCGTGTGTGTGTGATGTAGATCGGACGCGAGGACAAGAGGAAGTGTGTGTCGTTTGCGAGCGAGCTCTGGAAGCTGACAGGCCGCAGTCGCAGCGTGACGATGAACGGGCCCGGCTCGAACGAGGCAGCACACAGTAAGGAGGAGCGAGGCGCTCTGCCTCCACTCGACGCCTCGGACTGAACGCACGCCTGCCCGTGTGTGTGTTTGTGTGTGCAGTGCATGGAGTCCTGGCCAGGTAGGAGAGCTCTGGAACATGGACATCAGACCTTCTTGTCTGAGAGCATTTTAAAGGTCACAAACATTGGTGTACATCACAGACTGCATCTTTAACCCCCTCAGTAGTGCACTGTAATGAGTTGTGTGTGTGTGTGTGTGTGTGTGTGTGTGTGTGTGTGTGTGTGTGTGTGTGTGTGTGTTTAACTGCAGCATGTTTGTGGAAAAAAACGTGAAGATCCATGAATTGATGCAATGTGACATTTTTTGAGCTTGTGTCAGCAAACCTTGGTGTAACACTGATGATTTTCCTTCCAGCAAAACTTTAAAACTGATTTTTGTGTGTGTTCTCATGTGTGTTTGTCTGTGTGTGTTTTGTCTGTGTGTGTGCCCGTGTTTGTCTGTGTGTGTTTGTGTGTCCGTCTGGGTGTGTGTTTGTGTCTGTCTGTGTGTGTGTGTTCGTCTGTGTGTGTGTGTGTGTGTGTGTGTGTGTGTGTGTGTTCGTCTGTGTCCATGTTTGTCTGTGTGTGTGTCTGTGTGTGTCCGTGTTTGTCTGTGTGTGTGTTTGTCTGTGTGTGTCCGTGTTTGTCTGTGTCCGTGTTTGTCTGTGTGTGTGTGTTTGTCTGTGTGTGTCCATGTTTGTCTGTGTGTGTCCATGTTTGTCTGTGTCCGTGTTTGTCTGTGTGTGTGTGTGTTCGTCTGGGTGTGTGTTTGTCTGTGTGTGTCCGTGTTTGTCTGTGTGTGTGCGTGTGTGTTCGTCTGGGTGTGTGTTTGTCTCTGTGTGTTCGTGTGTGTTCGTCTGGGTGTGTGTTTGTCTGTGTGTGCGTGTGTGTTCGTCTGGGTGTGTGTTTGTCTGTGTTTTTCTGTGTCTGTGTCCGTCTGGGTGTGTCCATGTGTGTGTGTGTCCGTCTGGGTGTGTTTGTCTGTGTGTGTGTCCGTCTGTGTGTATGTCTCTGTGTGTGTTTCCGACTGGGTGTGTGTTTGTCTCTGTGTGTGTCTGTCTGTCTGGGTGTGTGTTTGTCTGTGTGTGTGTGTGTGTGTGTGTGTGTGTGTGTGTGTCTGTCTCTGTGGTGTCCGTAGGCTCTGCATTGGCGCTGGGACTGAAGGCCTGGGTGGCAGATGCCTGGTCCTTCCCCTTGCTGTGGAACTGGAAGCTGCACACATGAGCATCGAGCTGCGGATCTTCTGACCTTTAATCAACACCATGAGCTCTGACACACTGAGTGAAGAGCATCATGGGACAGCGAGCGGTGCTGTGTCGCTCCACAGCCTGGAGCTAACCGCTAACCGCTAACAGCGTGAGCAGACAGCAGGTCTACGCTGGTTCTGGGACGTGTGATGATCCGATTCTGCCGCTTTAACGGCTGACGTGAGCACATGGAGCTCGCTCCTTTATCTCCTGCAGTACTGTCCTGGACCGGCGCTTCTCCGTACTGCCTCATTTTGCACATTTTTTTTTTATCATACCACAAGTCGGTTTTGTTCACATCGTATTTTTATTTAATTAAAAGCATTTTGTATTTATTATTAATATTATTTTAACGGACCTCCTGTAGACGAGCAGGGACACTCGGGCGGAACACTAACACGCTTTACTTCTCGTAAAGGACGAGCAGACTGTAATTTATTTATTGTTGCTAAAAGTAGCTGCTCTGGTTGGTGTCAGAAGTAAACACACCCTCGTTTGGTACATCCTTTTTATCCCGAAGCCCAACAGCGAAGCACTAAAAGCTGTCTTGCTTTATTCTTTGTATTTTAGTCGTTTGGTGAGAAAATAAAATCCTGTCAGAAATCTTACACTTGACATTTCATTGTACATCACCGGTAAGCACACGTATGTAATTCCTGTAAAGGATTTTATCCTATTCGGAATAATTTTAAAGATTTATTTACGTGTGGATTTGTGGTCGCGGGAAAACGGCCCGGACTTCTCTGACCGTTTCCGAGCCACGTGTTATTTCTTGGTAATGTTTAGAAAACGTTTTGCATGTTGCACAAGCGTGTCTTTTGCACTTCTGTCGTGGTTTAAAACGTGTTCTCTGTACGGTTTTTGTCTGAAACGTCTCTTGACTACCTACCTCTGCTAACTCGTGGAGCCTTGGACTTGTTCCGCTTTCCTGTTGTCCTTTTACGCGATCGGCTTATTAACCGTAACGTGCATCTGTTCTGCATGAAGGTTTTAAACGTTTGCATTTTTTCCCCCTTTCCATCTTTCCGACTTTATCCCTTCTTCTTGTTTTTATTTATTTAAAAGCACGGCCCAGGTCGGCCACACGTTTCTCCTCTTGTACAGACGACGACTATATGAAAGCACTATTAAAGCCACGTGTCTAATTAATTTATTGCTGAGGGTGTAAATATTGCCCCGTTAGCTCGTACTGTATCAGTGAATATGATTTATACTTTTGTAATTTAAAGTACTCCGTGATAATATTTGGAGACACTAATATATACGTATCTGTGTACTTGTTTCTGTCTATAAAGGCTTCACATGTAGTGCAGCTTTATTAATATTTACTTTCAACCGATCGGTGATCGTTTCAGTGGGTCAGTTTAAGTGATGCCTGTTTAATAGATGTTATTGTTCTTTCTTTCTTTCTTTCTTTGTCTATTATCTCTCTTTGTTTTGTGACTGTTGTGGAAGAAATAATTGTACAATAAAAAAAAAAAAAACACGTATAAATCTTGTAAAGGTATTTTTCCCTGTGTAAACTGGAATCGATTCTAACGTGTGAAATTATTTCATTTATTTCCTGAATCAGATTTAGGAATCGAATTTAATTTGATTCATGAGTCAGTTTCAATTGATTCCTGAATCGTTTATTTTTGGGTTCTGATGCAACCGAGGTATTGAATTTATTTATTTATTTAGCTGAAAGCTGGACATACAAGGATGCTGGAGTGTTTTTGTTTCAAGCCTGATCCCTAAATGATATGTAATAGAGTGTAATATTGACCCCCCCCCCTTAAAGATTCTTTACAAATATTCACAAATGTCGTCCCTTTTTTTTATTCTTTTTATATATATATACGCACCGATATAAAACATCTTATAACAGACGTATGTACAGTTTACAGAGTTCGATCACTTCTGCGGAAGATGTGCTGCGAAGTCGAGAGGCGTTCGCTCGTCCTGCTGTAGGGCCGCGTCCGTTTGCGCTTTCAGATCGGAGTCCAGGAACGCCTCGCCGATCGTGAAATGCTCCTGAAATACAGAGAATGAATGAACGACATGAACAGCCACCTAACGAGTAGGTTTACAGTATCGTTCTGAGCGCTCACCTTCTTCCTGGGTGGTCCTGAGACTGGTGGGTTAAAGGTCATGTCCTTCACACTGTAATCTTCAAACAGGTGCACAGGGGCTCTGTCGGATGAACGAGTTAAGGAAACGGACAGAAGTTAAGCTGCATTATACTTCCTCGTGAGTTGGCGAGTTGGATAAAATAGACACCACAGGGCTGAGCTGAAACTTTAGCCTGACGTTAGACATACAGTTAGCTGCTTATATAATTCCATGAGCGAATAAGTGTACAGGTGTTCCTAATAAACTGGTCAGGGAGGTCACTGAGCTTCTGTGCAAGTAGCACAATATACAAGATTTACCTTCTGCTCAGCTCTAAACTCAGAGCACCGGCGCCTTCGCTAGGAGCTCCAGCCAGAAGATGAGTGGCGTATTTCCTCACCATGGGGTGGTAGTGTCTCTGTGACACACACGCACGAACACACACACAGTTCCAACGCTAGAAACTTCATGTCAAGTTACTCATAACATTCAGGTTTTAATTAATGACCAAACGTTTGTGGACGCCTCAGAAATCACAGCCACGGTCCGTTAGCTGAACGTCTGATGCATACGGCAAACTAACCTGGAAACGCTTCGTGAGTTTGTGGGAAACTTCACGGCAATTCATTGGAAATATAGGGAAATGTATATAAACTATATCATATACAAACATGTTGTTTGGTCATAAGCAGATATGCGTGTAAGGTAACACACATTAAAAAAAAAAAGACGTCTTGACTGATTTAAATGTAAGTAGAACTTTAATTGATTCTGCTTTTGTTACTCAATGAAATAATGTTTATTTATTACAAGCATAATGTTTTATTTTATAGAGGATTTTTTTTTATTTCGGGGGAGTGTGTGTGTGGGGGGGTGTCATCAAATGATCTGTGTATGTGTAACACTCCTAATTTACTGCTTATTAAGCATTAGTAAGGTAGTTAAGTTTAGGTATTGGGTACAATTAAGAATGTAGAATAAAGTCATACAGAATAAGGCATTAATATGTGCTTAATAAGCACTTATAAATAGACAATATTCTATTAATATTCATGCTAATAAACTAGTTAAATGACCCTAAAATAAAGTGTTAATGTGCATGTTATGGAAGAACAAGTACCTGCAGGGGGTTTGGCCTCAATGGCCTTCCAGTAAGCAGTGTGCTGTGTGCGAGTGACCGAGGAACGCAGTGTACAGATTAACTTAAATCGCATTAAATCTTCTTGTTTTAAACTAAATTATGCTGCAAGATTTTTTTTAACTACATTTAACTTCCTTGTTATAGGCAACTCTGCATTTTTTTAAATTCCCAGTTTATTCCCACATATTCACGTGGAAAGTTTCCCGGATTTTTCCAACCCTAAGTACAGGTGTGTGTTGAGGTGCTGGAGGTCTTGTGTGTGTGTGTTTGTTACACAGCTACCTTGAGTGTGTGCAGCTCCCACAGACAGGTGTTTTGAGCGTTGCAGTACTCGGGTTCATCCAGCTCAGGCAGGAACACGCCGCTGCCGTGCATGTCGTTATCCAGCATGAGGTCACACTTGGGGAAAGTCTGCACAAAATAAACAAGAATTAGACACAAAATCGCTTTTTCTTCATTTCTCTCATAAAGATGATTGTACACACGAATACACTGATAGTTCTATCCTCACGTGCATGAGCGCCCTGTTAGCCGCCAGGATGCCCACGCACGAGTCGGGCATGACGTGCAGAGCGAGCGTGTCGAGTCTCTTGAGGAAGGCCAGCGCTCGGTGCAGGTTGACCTGCTTCCTGCGCTTGCTCAGCATCACGTCTACACACCGCAGCACGATGCCCGTCTCCTCGTTCGCCGCGCCTGGGAGAGACGACCACAAAATAAATGAATAAATGATGATGACAGTCTGCTTTTGTCACCTTCGTCAAATATCCCGTGCGCGGACGTGAGGGTGGAGGTTACCTGCGTGCAGCGTAAGCAGGGTTTTGTACAGGTGGGTGTAGAATTTCAGGGGGTCGATATTGAGCACGTCACCTGGAGAGAGAGGTAGAGAAAGAGAGAGAGACAGATAGATAAACACAGAGACAGATAGATAGATAAATAGATAAACAGAGCAAGAGAGAAAGAGAGAGAGAAAGATAGAGAGAGATAGATAAACAGAGGGAGGGAGAAAGAGAGAGAGAAAGAGAGATAGAGACAGAGAGAAAGACAGACAGACAGATAGATATAGATAGATAGAAATAAACAGCAAGAAAGAGAGACAGATAGAGAGAGATAGACAGACAGACAGGGAGAGAGATAAACAGAGGGAGGGAGAAAGAGAGAGACAGACAGACAGAGAGAGAGAGACACAGAGAGAGAGAGACAGAGAGAGAGAGAGACAGAGAAGGATAGATAGAGAGACACAGAGAGAGAGTGAGAGACAGAGAGAGAGCCAGGAGTGAGAATGAACATGATTGACAGCGATGTTTAAGTGAAGTTAGTAACAGATCCCTCACCTTGACCTGAGAGGATGTGGAAAGCAGTGAGGACACAGTGGAGACTTTCTCTGTGGGACAGGTCCTACACACACACACACACACAGGACAGTGAAGATGGTTAGAGTTTGGAGAAGCGCCAAAGGCCTCATTTAGTGGGGAAAAGGTTCGGCTCGAATGAACGAATGGTGTTTGGGGGGAAAAAATATACACTTAAATTCGTCACACTGAATAACAGCCGAGTTTATTTATTTTGTCCCAAACTGCTTTAAAATTTAAATTGAAGGACGAGGACGAAAAGGACAAGGACGATACGTCACTGAGTACAAATACTTACACCAGACGTAATTAAACCATGAAGAACCGTCAGCAGATCGTCGAAGAACTCCAGGTTTATCAGGTGTGCAAACCTGCAACGGAAATACGAGCCGTTAGACGAGAAAACCACAAGGAGCGACACCAGGAGGAGCGACGTGATGAAGGACGGGGCCTCTTCGTCCTCGGCCACTTACTTCGCTAAACCTTCTAAAACGGAGGGAAGCAAGACGGATTTCTGGGCTTTCTTCAGGATCCTGAAGTAGATCAGGAACACGATGTTGAGCGTCTCGGTGTGCTGGACGGAGTGAAGACAGGAGAGAAAAATAAATAAAGACGTCTATCGTACGTAAGGACGCGTGAAAAAATAAACCTAGCAGTCAGACACATCCCATAATATGCTGGGGTTGTTTTTTTTTTAAGCACTTACCAGCTTGAGCTTCCTGTCCTTGCTGTCAGACGCTTCGGTCTCTAGCAGCTCTTTTTGGAGTTTCTCCTCAGCTTTCTTCCACTGCGAAGGACACGAGACGTTCAGCATCAACATATACAAATATATATAATAATTTAAATTACAATAAAAATAGAAAGAAAAAAAACAGCAGGTGTGTTCTGACCTTCCTCTGCATCCTGGACAGGTTCTTCTTCTTCTCTTGGAAGTTCATGAACTTCTGCTTGGGGGCCAGGTCTTCAGTGTCCTTCTTAACATCCACCTCTTTTATTCTTAGGCACAACAGTGTGTTCAGGACCTACACACACACACACACACACACACACACACACACACACACACACACACACACACACACACTTATAACTCTAGAGATATATGACATAAAGAGAACCTTTAAGTGACCTTTAGATGTCTACAGTAAGAGTTCTGTTTCTATACGGAGAAGAACCTTGAACCCTATGAAGAACACACACAGGGATGTGAAATCACGGCGTCTTTTAACCAATGTGGATCCCCACCCGCCCACCGCCCCAAATCGGTCTACCCAGTGTTTTTTTTTTTTTACTCCGGCAGCAAACAGAAACGGGCCGAGAGCCGAACCTCTGTTTTGACGTTATAGTTCCTGCCTTTGACCATTCCCGAGATGACCCTCACTGTGGCGAGAGAAGCCTGGCCCAGCTTGTCCTGCTTCAGCAGATTCCTGACCGCTTCACAGCACATCGCTGACACCTGAAAATATACAAATAAATAAATAAATAAATAAAATACCGCTAGATTATAAATATATAATAAACTCAATCCAGCCATCAATGATCAGACCTGTGGTTAAAGTTAGGGGTTAGTTAAAGGTGGGGTCTCCGTTGTTTGAAAGCCAATGTCGACATTTGAAATCACCAAAACAAACACGCCCCTAACCCAAACGGGTCCCACCCCTGTATCGATAGCTCCGCCCACACATACATACGTAACCCGGGCGACTAATAGAAAGAAACATGTCTTTATCGTAGCTGAAGGGAAGAACAATACGATTGTAGATAAACAAACAAGCAAAAATGCCACACAAGCATAATGATGTAAAGGACAAAGGCATATATTAGTTCTGTGTAACAAAGCAAAACCAACGTTACTCACCTATCGAGAAGGAAAAAAGCGCCTCGGCGTCTTAAGTAAAGTCGGCCACATATTCACAGGTCGGAGTTTCCCGAGTCGATAACTCCTGAGCTAAACGCTGTTACTACACAAAACGCGGTTGTAGCTGCCTCTCTACATTACTACGATAGAAAAGAGGTGTTATTTATGTAGTAACAGCGTTTAGCTCAGGAGTTATTGACTCGGGAAACTCCAACCTGTGAATATGTGGCCGACTTCCTGCTCCTTCAGTTCTCTCCAGCGCTGGAAAGCTGATCCTATATTAACACGTCCTACTTCTTGTCCTTATCGTAAGCCTTTCTTCTCTTTCTTTCTTTGTTTTTATCCTCCATGTCGATGTTAAAACCGCTTTCTGCTAACGTCACACACGCGCACTGAACCCTCTCTCCGCCCGTATCGACAAGACCCGCCCCTTTCTGCTCATTGGCTACACGTTTGTTTTTATTTTTGTTTATTATCAGTTTTCTGAAGCATTTCTCAAAAATCGGAGACTCCACCTTTAAGTGCTCATGTAAGAGGCGTCCGTTAGAACCCTCTTCGTGCCCTAAAAGCTGCCTTGACTTGCCTTCTTGTTCGGATCGTTCATCAGCGCCACCACGGCCACGATGACGTTGTTGTGAAAGTTGAAGTGCGGCAAAGCCACCAGCAGTTCACAGAGACACCTGATGGCCACTTCAGCCAGACCTTTATAGGACCCCAGAGCCACGGCCTGACTGGCCTTCATCTTCTTCTGCTTCCAGTCTGTGGTGTGAGAGGAACACACACACACACACACACACACACACACACACACACACACACACACGGCATCATGACACACGTTCAACACCACGTGTACGCTCGGTGCGTCGTGATGGAAAAGCTGCTTTACCTTTGATGGTCTGCTCCAGATTCTCCAAGTAGAATTTATACTGACTAACGAGCCCCTCCTCAAACTCTCTCAGCTGCTGCGTCTCCTTCTTCAGCTGAAACGTGAAGAACGGTAAAAGAGAAGGTCAAATAACGGACAGAAATGAGCCATGTTTTTAGACCCTTAGCCAAAATAAATAAATAAATGGCTTCAATAACATATTGATGTAGGGGTGTGCAAACTTATGCAACCTTTATTTCCATAAAAATAACAAAGTTCTAGATTCACTATAAATATTAACCGTCTTTCACACCGAGGGTTGAAAAAGTTGACATTATTTATTTATTTATTTGACATAACTTATTTTGGTTTAACGCCCCAATCGCCATCGATCGTGACCACTGTTGCCATGGTTACTTAAATGCAAGTTTAAGTTCTGAGCCAATCAGAAGCAAGAACCGAGCTGAACAGGACCGTGCTGGAGCCAGCGGTTATACTGGGAACACTGGGAGATGTTACACACACTGAGCGTGATGTTACACCATCGCTGTTCCTCCCGTCCTTTATTTTCTTGAGTTCCACAGTTTTCAGACGTGTTCTGTTTGACCTTCGTACCTTGGTGTTTTTTTCTGCTTCGGTCAGAGGACGGATCCTGTAGGACGGCACGATGTCCTTGAAGATCTCCATAAGCGACACCATGACCAGCTTGCGGACCGTGACGGCGACGCACGGGTCCGTCTCCATCAGCATGGCCCGCAGTTCCTTCAGCTTCTTGATCTGGTGTAGAGAACAGAGCGGTCGGTCTTATTAAACTGCGAGGGGAATCGTGTAAACCTGCTCAAGCGCCTGAAGTGCATCTGCACGATCTGCGTGAATCTCACGTTAGAGTTCGGATCTTCTAGAATGACCGATCCCAAGCTGGCGATATGTAGCTTCATCTTCATCAGCTTCTGCGAGCGAAGCTTCAGCCGCTGTTCTGGAGTCAGCGCCAGGAAGCTCCGTGCTTCTTCTGTCGCTGTGATGAAACGATGACAAATATAATTCTTGAAGAAAACACATCAAACACCAAACATCAGAGCTTCAGGCTCGTTCTCTGTGCTACGCTCTCACCTCGCTCGGGCTCGTCTTCGGAGTCCGATTCCTCCTGCTCGTCTTTCTCGGGTGCTTTCTTCACCACTAGAAACCAAAATAAAGCATTAAGATAAATCCCGTGAAGATGGAGGAGTCTGCAGCAGGGACTTGTGCCTCTCACCTGGCTTCTCCATGGTCTGAGGGATCAGGCCAGTCTTGTCTTTGATGGGCAGCAGATGAATGACCTCCTTCTCCTCCTCGTGTTTCACCTTCCTGGGCATCTTCTCGTAATTTTCTAAGGCCTGGTCCGACTTGCGCTTTTTGGTGTGAGCAGGAGCGCTGCAACATCCACCAGAGACCATTTTAAGAGGTTTGTTTGGCTTTGAAATGAAATTAAAAATTGAGAACTGCTGAGGTCTGAAGTGTGTATGTGTGTGGATGTGGGCGTAAGAATCCACAGAATTCATCAGCAGCTGGTCCTACCAGGAGGAAAGGTCTCTTGTTAGGAACGAGGCTTTCCGAGCCATTGCTCTGATCTCCTCCAAGTCGTCGTCCTCCATCATATCGGTGGGCAGCGACTCCAGGAACTCCTCCTCGTCTTCCTCGCCTGTATTAGACAGCAAACACATAAAACCACTGATCGTTTAAAGACCACTTCGTACTTCACCTGAAATCGGCACAGTGATGGAGGTGAAGGTGAGGGTGGTGTAAATCATGGTGTTAATGTTGGTGAAGGTGATGAGTGTAATAATGCAGGTGATGGAGGAGATGATGGTGATGAGGATTATGTTAATGATGGTGAAGGTGATGTGATAAAGGTGATGGTGGTGATGAAGGTTATGTTAATGTTGATGTAATGAGATGAAGGTGATGATGATTTTGTGAATGATGGTGATGTGATGAAGATGGTGGTGATGATTATGTTAATGATGGTGAAGGTGATGTGATGAAGGTGATGATGATTTTGTTAATGATGGTGACAGTGATGAAGGTGATGAAGATGATTATGTTAATGATGGTGAAGGTGATGATGATTTTGTTAATGATGGTGAAGGTGATGATGATTTTGTTAATGATGGTGATGGTGATGAAGATGATTATGTTAATGATGGTGAAGGTGATGGTGTTAATAATAAAGATGATGTTGAAGGTGATGATTTTGTTAATGATGGTGACAGTGATGAAGGTGATGAAGATGATTATGTTAATGATGGTGAAGGTGATGTGATGAAGGTGATGATGATTTTGTTAATGATGGTGACAGTGATGAAGGTGATGATGATTATGTTAATGATGGTGAAGGTGATGTGATGAAGATGATTATGTTAATGATGGTGAAGGTGATGTGATGAAGGTGATTATGTTAATGATGGTGAAGATGATGTTGAAGGTGATGAGATGTACGAGACACACAGCCCTGAGATGGAGGAGAACTTTCCCACCTTGCTCCTGCTCATAGCGCTCCAGAGGCTGGACGGTCTGCTGAGACACATCACTGATGGCTTGCCGCAGTTTTCTCTGCTCTTTGCGCTGCTTCTTGGCTGAACTCTGCTGCTTGAACTGACGGTTCTTCAGCTTGTTATCCAGCTTGATGTTGCTGGTTTTCAGCAGCTTACGGAAGCTCGGCTTCTTCTTCTTAGCCTGGTGTGGAGCAGAACAGGTGTAGTTATACAGCAGCATGAGAAATGTGTGTGTAAGAAAACATGAGTGTAAAAACCTCTGTGTTAAAAGATTATATAACAGAAACACACACAAACAAGCACACACACAAATCTGACTCTTTAGAGACAGACACACACCTAATCAGGAACATCAGTTGACAATTGGACAGTCTACATACACCGGTGTATGCGCGTGTGTGTCTGTAAAGACTTTGGGTGTGTATGTACTGTATGTGTGTGTCCATGTTGTTAGACTGTGTGTGTCCATGTTGTTAGACTACGTGTGTGTGTGTCCATGTTGTTAGACTACGTGTGTGTGTGTCCATGTTGTTAGACTACGTGTGTGTGTGTCCATGTTGTTAGACTACGTGTGTGTGTGTCCATGGTGTTAAACTACGTGTGTGTGTGTCCATGGTGTTAGACTGCGTGTGTGTGTGTCCATGGTGTTAAACTACGTGTGTGTGTGTCCATGGTGTTAAACTACGTGTGTGTGTCCATGTTGTTAGACTGCGTGTGTGTGTCCATGGTGTTAGACTACGTGTGTCTCTGTGTGTCCATGTTGTTAGACTATGTGTGTGTCTCTGTGTGTCCATGTTTTTAGACTACGTGTGAGTGTCTCTCCATGTTGTTAGACTACGTGTGTGTGTCCATGTTGTTAGACTACGTGTGTGTGTGTCCATGTTGTTAGACTACGTGTGTGTGTGTCCATGTTGTTAGACTACGTGTGTGTGTGTCCATGTTGTTAGACTACGTGTGTGTGTGTCCATGTTGTTAGACTACATGTGTGTTATAATGCTAACTCTGTTAGCATTGTTAGCATTGTTAGAGAAAACGCCACACAGATTGTAAGTGTAAAGTGTGTAAGTGAATATTATCATCACTCACCGCCCCCATGTCTGTCTGTCTGTCTGTCTGTCTGTCTGTCTGTCTGTCTGTAAACTCTGTGCCTTTTACAGCAGCGTTATAAACGTAACTCTGTTCTTTTCTCCTGCAGCACACACGTGTGTCTCTCACACACAGGAAACAAGCCGTGACGGAGGAATCGATTCATTAACAATGATTCGTTATAAATGATTCAAGCAAAACGACTCGCACTGAAAATGTTTCGAACATGCTAACATAGTTAGCAACCACAAACCCGTTCACCTTGTTATTTAATCATAAACATTACTGCAAACAAAACGAGACGTGTTATAATACAAAACTGTAGAAATTACAGCTACCAAAAAAATCCCTTACGAATAAAAACAAGGAGACTCGATTCCCTTAAACAGGACGTTCAGACGAATCGACTCTGTAAAGTGAATCACAACGCGGCATCTTACCGCTGTGCCCTCGTGCGGTACGGAGGACACGGCGCACACACAAACCGGAAGTGACGTCACACACGATTTACACAACAACAACAACAACAACAACTTTATAAGAAATAGTTTTAATGTGATGATTATTCTGAATAATTCGGCTGTAGTTTCGATTATTAATAAATAATAACTGTATAAGACCATATTCCAGAGAAAAGATCACAAACAAATTATTTTTAAAATTCATAAAGTATTAAAAACTAATAATAATAAATAAATTGTATGATTTATTACTGATAGTAAAAACAGTGTGTGTGATTGTATTTCTGAGCTTCTGCTTTAGTTTAAAAGCGATGACGTTAACCTCAGGCAGGCTGCGGCGTCAGCGGCGTACACCGTGTGCGTTCACACACGACCCAGGACAAACACACGGCTCACGTTTCCACTCTCGGGTTTATTTACATGTGCTCTAATTTTAGTGTCCACTTCATAACATATTTACAATTCTGCTCAATTATACAGAGTATGAAAAACTGTACAACCGCAGGGAGTGTAATAGAAAAGAAAGTTAAAACGTTTTAAAAATCAGGAATCCGAGACGCGGAACGTTCGAAGCCTTTTTGATTCGTTTGGTTTTTTTTTTTCCACCATGACAAAGAAAATTCCCACGACGGAGCAGATACATTTGGTCGAATATTAAAACAGACAGAAACGCACAATACGTATAATAAGACGCGAAGGTTTCGCTTGAGCGTTCGGGCGATTTGATAATTTAGTGTCTTTTTTTCTTCTTCTTCTTTTGGTCACGGCTGAAGAGCTGCGGGTGTGTTCGTGTGGATCGGGAATAAAACCTCGTCCCGTAACCGACTAGACTCTCGCGGGATGAAAAGTTGACTGTGGAAAAAGCCATGCAAAGCTTCCTGCTGCTTTTCAAACCCTCGTTGTGCGTCATAGACAACGGAGATGAGGTCTGAGGTCTTAAGACGAAAGTACTTCAAGGTCATGAGCCTCTGTTTAAGAGTAGTGTTAATGAGATCCTTCATGAACATCACAGCTTTAAGTGCAACATCGGAACTGATGGAGGAAGAAAGCAGCGGTAGCACGTGACGCGGTCGACGGCTGCTTGTGTCGGTCCACGTTTCTGAGCAACAAAGATGTTGCGCAGCGAATCGACGTGCTGGTGGAATTTTTTCCCCCGGTAGGAAGTGTGTGTGTGTGTGTGTGTTTATTTATGTCACACTCTGGAACTGTGTCACATTTTCACCTACATCTAATCCACTGGTCAATGTCTGTAATACTGCACATCATATCATAAACAGAACCAGTTCTACTTCAGACTCCTTGACGTTTCTCTCGCTCACGACAACCCGGAGACTCGAGAGCGAGACGTGGGAAGTGACGAGACGTCCGTCAGGAGCTTTTCAGGGTCGGGCTGCCGCTTTTGTCCGATTCCTTGTCCTTCATTAGTGTGCTGAAAACCTAAAAGAGGGGAAAAAACAAGACATGTAAAACAACAGAGGGTTGATTTTATTTGTACAGAAGTACAAATAAAGTCAGGATGTTGAAGTTTATCTCTAATGCACGAGTCCGAGGTGATGAGCTGAGGAAAAACCTCCCTGAGAACCCTTCAGAGGAACCAGAGGGAAAAGGGAATCAACCCTCATCCGCACTGGAGAGTGTGACTATAAGTCATGTCTCTATATATATATATATATATATACACACACACACTCACTATATATAATATACACATACACACACAGTTATAGATAGTTAATCAGACAGTTCTGATCGTGTTTCTCGATCAAACACATTATCGTTGTCGTAGCGACCCAGACGTTGTGGTTTTGCCCAGCCGTGCCCTCGTGTTGTGTTACGGTGTGGATGTGAAACACACCTGGGGCCATTTGCGGTTGCTGCTGGTCATGTGTATGCTGTATATGGAGCTGAAGAGGCGCTCGGCGGAGACGTGCTCTGGCAGACGCGTGAGGAACTGCGCCATGTGGATGAAGTCCATGTGGACGAGCACGTCCTCGTACAGGCGCAGGATCCCCAGGGCCGTGCGGAAAAGGAACTCTTCACCGTCTCGGCAGAACACGTCCCACACGCGGCACGCCACGTCCAGCGGCAGAGACTTGCTGTAGAGTGTGAAAATCCTGTACACACACACACACAGACACAGACACACAGACACAGACACACAGACACAGACACACAGACAGACACACAGACAGACACACAGACAGACACACAGACAGACACACAGACAGACACACAGACAGACACACACACAGACAGACACACACACAGACAGACACACACACAGACAGACACACAGACAGACACACAGACAGACACACAGACAGACACACACACAGACAGACACACAGACAGACACACAGACAGAGACACACAGACAGACAGACACACAGACAGACAGACACACAGACAGACAGACACACAGACAGACAGACAGACAGACACACAGACAGACACACAGACAGACACACAGACAGACACACAGACAGACACACAGACAGACACACAGACAGACACACACACAGGTGATGGCGTATACCGTTGCTTGAGGATTTACTTGTATTGTAGAAAGGTTTGCTTTCAGGAAGGTCACTCACCAGTCGATCAGGTAGAGGTCTGGAGTGAGGTTGGAGCTTTGGAAGTGACTGAACATGCGGGGGAGATTTTCCTCAAAGAACACCTCGAACACACTAAAGTACTTCAGCATCTGGGGTGAAAACACAGAGCAGCACCACAGTGAACGTCTGCTGAACGGAAAGAAAGCGACACGTGCGTCACGTGTTAAAGAGACGTGTATTCCGTACCAGCTCGTGGTCCACGCGGAAGAACGCCATCTGACACGGTTTATTTAGGAGGTTGGCGAAAGCGATGAAGGCGTCGGCTTCCTCCAGGTTCAGGATCAACACGGCGGCGATGAACGACATGCCCTGCACCTGAAAGAGCCGCATGACTCAACACGCATCGAGCAGCGACATCCACACACACGTCCGTCGTTCTCGAGTCACGTGACTCGGCTGAAAGTTTTATTAAGGAACTCGTGATGGCTCCGACGCCGAGCTCTTACGTAAAAGGAACACAAGTACGGTTCCCATACAAGGTCGTCACACACGGATCGTCAATGGCATGAGTTTAAAAGAAGAAATTTAAAGTTCTTCGATGTTTTTTTTTTGGAGTCAATTAGAATAAATAAATAAATAAAAAAAATCGCACTCACGTATCCGACGTCGGGCCGGTAGCAGGTGTAGGCTCCCAGTACGCTGTGTAGGAGATCGTGGTACGGTCCTCCCTGACAGAAGAGACACGAGAGAGTGAGATCGCAGCTTATGTAAAAGGCTAGAATCAAACCTCGGCAGGTGGAACGCAAACCAAACGCACCTTCTGGAAGATGAAGAGCGAGGGGAAGGTGCGGGAAATGTCGAGCTTGATCAGATCCAGGCTGGATTCCCGATCCGCCAGAGACGCTCCGCTGTCCGCTGTGGACGACACGACACGACACGTGAGGCATTGCTACACGAGTCTGGTGCTAAAGGTGGTCCAACAATTAGAAGATTATGTGTTCGAATCCCAGGTCCAACAAACCACCACTGCTGGGCCCTTGAACAAGGCCCTTAAACCCTCAATAAGCCACTCTGGGTAATGGAAGTTAATGCCAGTTCAAGTGGAGAAATATCACATGCTAAGCAATAGAAAGTAAATAATCAGCAAAAAAAAAAACACAGTTTCTGCTTCTTGCTGCCTGAAATTTTTGCTGAAGCAACAAAAAAAATAAAAAAGATGAAGAGAAAAAAGGGGCGTGTAAACTTTTGAGCGGGACTATCGGTGCGAATTATTACTACAGAGGAGTATTTAGCAACGCCCTTCGGATGCTAAGATATTTACAGGTTTCCTAGAAGACGTCGATCGTCCTGCTCGTAAGTTTACACACCCCCTTGCCTTTGTGTGTGACTCCTCATGGGGATCGGCCGAGTTTACATGCAGCATGAAGACGGCCGTGTTGTAAAGTGGAGGTAAAAGCTACGGTAAAGGAAAGCGGGAGGATTCCTCTGTTCACACGGTCACGTGGTGCTGACTTACCCTCTGCCTCGGCCTCGCTGCCCGTCTCTCTGAAGCTCCTCCAACGCTCTTTAGCCCGGGAGAGGAAGATCTCGTACAGCTCTACAGAAGGAGACAAAAAAGACGAGTGAGAAAGGGATCACGGGGAGAACGGAAGCGAGCGAGCTGGATTTCTTTCGGACACGAAACGTTCTTTCACCTTCTCTCACCATCTCTACCCTTTAAAGCCCCGCCCCCTGAACACGCGACGCTTCGGCACGGATTCCTGTTTACTCTTTGAACCTTTCTGACCTGATAGACAGCCTTCAGAGGAGCGACGGGAAGTTGTACCGAGTCGAGCAGACGAGAATTAGATCTCAGGTACCTGGGGTGATGTTGAGCTCGTTGCCGATGGCCAGGCTCCACACTTTGCCACGGACGTTTGGAGGAAGTCCCTGCCACCACAGATCCTTAACCCTGCGTGTGCCGCGCCTGAACACGGCGAGAGGAAACGAAGAGGCAGGTCAACATGCTGAAAACAGCAAAGACGTAAAAAAACCCCACGTCGTCACCAGACCCTCGGCGGTGTCCTGCGCCTTCACAGCACAATCCTGACTTCATGGCATTTATTTAAACTGAAACACTGCTGCCCTTCTACCCTATAATGACCCCCTCAGGCTATATGCAGAAGGAGGAAGTGTTGCTCACATGCTGTCCCAGTTAGGCAGGACCTCCGTGTTCCACACCACCATGGCGTTAACGATGCTGTCCTCCTGCTTGAAGCGCTCCTTCATCTGCTGCTTCTTCTTCTGGGCTTCCTTCAGCTCTGCACACAGACAACCGGATTCCGTTTAACGTTCGGTTATTAATACTTATCGATCCAAACAGATCCGCCTCCTACTTACCTCTCCTCTTGGCCTCGGCCACCATTTCGTCGTATTCCTGCCGGTGGCGCTGAGCTTCCTCCTCGGGTTTAGCGGGAAGGTTACTGAGAGGAAAGTGAGCGGTTTTAGTCGTTAAATAAGTGCTGGTTA
This sequence comes from Tachysurus fulvidraco, assembly GCF_022655615.1. Classification (NCBI taxonomy): domain Eukaryota; kingdom Metazoa; phylum Chordata; class Actinopteri; order Siluriformes; family Bagridae; genus Tachysurus; species Tachysurus fulvidraco. The sequence continues at coordinate 24,615,961 of NC_062525.1, forward strand.
ATTAAAGGTCAATTACATTCAGATCATTTCCAGTAGAGTCTGCGAGTTGCTACGCAATTTATCCAATCTGTCTAACCTCCTCGAGAGTTCGTCACTGTTCCGCTTAAACACTGAGCAGGTCAAATTTAATGCAAATAAATCGTCTGGTGAAAAAGTTTAGTCGGAGCTAAGACGCAAATTTGGAGCTGTTGGACACGTCGATGAGGAAGAAGAGGCGGGGCTCCCGGGCGCCGACACCGGGTTCGAATTTTTTTTTTTAAAGATGGCCTATGACACTCGTAAGATGGCGTATAAACTGCGCGCTTTCGAAATGATCGTTCGCCATCGAGTGGGGTGATGGGGGGTCCGGGAAGGGACTACTCTCCTAAAATCTATACACTAGACAATAGACCTCAGTTTCTGACACCTAAAGACCACAGAATAGATCTCCTTTCTATTCACTTCGATAGAGACACAAAAAATTTTCCAGGACATATAAAGTAATTAACCTGTGACGTAACGTTCTGTACTGACGTCATGGTGTATTACAGAATCATCCATCGAGCCCCGATCCGGTGTTTACTCTCCGTCCTGAATCAGTAACCCAGCTCACGTTTCTGCTAACGGCTCGTGTGGGAGCTCGGTATCGTGTCGTAGCCTGATACGGCTCTGAGGTCCGAGAGGCTCTGATGTGACCCGATACCCGTCGCTCCTCAGCATATACAATGAGGAAAACATTATTATTCAGAGCGCTCGGGAGGAGAAGCAGCGTCTTCTTACAAGCCGGCATGTTTCGCTAAAAACAAATCCAGCCTGAGCCAAAGAGCCATTTTTATTTGGACGTGCAAGCTAGAGGGACAGGAACCTGGACAGCGGGACGTGTAGCACGTCCGAGGGTCGCGAAGGAAACGGACTGGCATTCGGACGCACGAAATCTGATGCGTGTACAAAACTACAACGTAGAGAAATGACAGAGGTTCACAATCCTGACAGATCTGCTTTGACTTACGACGTCTATAAAGCAGGAGGCGAGAGATTAGTAACGTGAGAGGGGAAGGAAGAGGCGGAGCTTCACGGGGGCCAGTTAAAAGTGGGCAGATCCAAACTCCCGGGCTGTTGCCGAGTCGAGCACGGTTATTCTATTAAAACCTAAGCTATATTTATCCGGCATCCACGTATGTATCTGTCCGTCATCTCCGGTACTCACGCTGGCCGGTCTTCTAATATGAGCGCCGTAGTGGACAGCGGTTCGAACTCCAGGTTCTTACGCCGACCTTGAGAAGGCTGGGAAGGGCTATGGGCTCCTTTGACGGTTTTAGCCTCGTATTCCTATAAAGAGAGAGGGGGAAAAAAATTAAGGAGAGTAATTCTGGTACAAAAGATAAAGCTGCGTGACCCGACAACATTGCGGCTGGGAAGTGGTTTGAGAAACCGATGAAAGGTTTGTGAAAGATGAACGAGAGAGATGGAGATCGCAAGGACCACCGAAAGCTTAAAATGAAAGGTCATTGGAAGGAAAGCCAACGAGAAGGACTTAGGACATGTCTTACAGCTATAAAGAGCTGAGGCTCTGCCACACAAACGTGTTGTAAAGCTCACTAAGTATGTCTGGGAAAATAGAATAGGTTCTCTGGGTGTCGTGGCATTGAGACTATGATGCAACAGATTCTTCTACAGCAAAAGGCTAAGCTAGTTAGTAGCTATACTGTTCATGTGTGTGTGTGTGTGTGTGTTTAACCCCCAAGACATGTGCACAGTCACAAACAAGCTTCTAAAAAGAGCAGGGAGAAAGCGAGCGATGAGCGTTTTGGTTACGGTGGACGAGACGACGACGCATGCAGACCAACTCACGTTCTTTACACACGTAGACGACATTTTTACAGCTTTACGCGTTATACCTTGGAGCACAGCACAGCACAGCGCTAAAAGCATAAGAACATCAAATAAAAGAAAATATAAAACACACATGACAGGAAGGGGAAAAAAAAGGGACATGATGATTCACTGAAGCGGATTAATAAGCACGTCAGCATTTCTAACCCTAACACAACAGCAAGCCAGCAAAACCGGTTGTGGGCAAGCGTCCAGGAAAGCAGGCGCGGACGCGGGACACGTCGACGGGCCGAAGGTTCATGCAGAGTTGACGACATTTAGTAACGACGGGTGGGGTGTGTGTGTGTGTGGGGGTGATGCATACCCCTGCGCTTAACAGATTGGGAGTTGAGACGGACGTGAGATTGCCTGGGTTACTCTCCTGAAGAAAGAAAGAAAGAGAGAGAAAAGACTTTCAGCAAAAAAAAAAAAAAAAAAAGCTCTGGGAAAACATGCAGAGCCCAATAACAATCGCGGATCCACATCGGAACTGCGCCGTCCTGCGTAAACACGGGAGGACAGGAACACATCCGTCGTTCAGACTAACCTAAGCTTTGGCCTGCAGTTTAACATGAGCGACATGAGCTCCGGACCGCCTGCGAGTGTTTCCGGCTAAAATGGACTCATAAATCATATGACTGGGAAAACTTTTCCTGAGGTCGGTCGATGCAGCGCGGCAGTTAGTCACATGGTCCTCGGAGTACTGGAGCGGGTGGGGGATGACTTCAGAGAAGAAGTGGATGACATTTGGCTAACGGAGTCATAATTACACGTACATAACATTTCAAAACGGATTAAATTGTCATACCAGCAGCAGCAGCAGCAGCAGCATGTCATACTGCTATAGACTGGATGGAAGAGAGAGACAATCATTCACATCCCACATACTACTTTGTCTGGCTGCGGAGAGAAAATACGATCTGTTATCTACATTTATATCTAAGGACCAACGGCTAAACTTTGCTCCTTTAGCTCCTGGAAACCGTGGCATCTTCAGGACTCGAGCGACTGCACCACAATTAGAGCGTTTTTACATGAACTTCTGTAGTCTGCAGCAGGAACGAGGCTGAAACGCTCAGGCATGGTGAGATCGTCATCAGCGCTGAAGGTCAAGACCGGTTGAGGTTGATAAAGCAGCTTGTTGGCAGCGTACTTGTCTCGGTTGGGTAAACGTCTGAAGAAACTCCAACATAAAGAAAGAATCGAGTCTGCAATGCAACCTGGCCACAATCCACACACACACACATTATTAAAAAACACACACACGTTATTAAACACAC
>NC_062525.1:24624091-24639091 GCF_022655615.1 Tachysurus fulvidraco
TGACGTGCTCTGGCTGAGCTAATGGGGGTTCATCCGAAATGGTCGTTTTTATTTAGCTAAACTTCAACTAAGGTCTAGACTACAAAGGAAACGCGTAGCTACAAACATCTCGCCATCTTCTATCTCCACCTCCGTGGTTTAAAATGATAGTGAATCGACTACTGAATGTTCTGAAGACACTGTGAATGATTCCTAACGTGCTTTAGTCAGGTCGTGAACAGAAGCCTTCAGTCAGCCTGTTCCATGTCATCCATCAGCCTTGAGAACTATGAACACTAGTTTCAGACCGTCTGTTACATGTGCTAATGATTAACACTTCAGATCTGATTACAGGAGCTAACACGAACCTGTCGGCCCTTCGGAGACTCCATGGCATTGTGTGTGTGTGTGGAATGTATATGAATAAATGGTATGGCCTCGAGTTACTGATTAGTTTCCAACCTACGATACACACAGTGTTAGTTGTTCTCCTCTAAGCGGTCTAATGAAATTAACACTTTCGAAATTCTGGTGTTAAAGCTCCGGTAGTGACGGCGAGGCGATCGTACCTGCCGAAGATCTCCGAGATGCCGTGTTTCTTCTGTCTCAGGTCCGGCTCTGCCGGCTCGGCCACGTTGTCCGGGGCGCTCTGGCGGCGGCTGATTTCGTACGTGTTCCTCGAGCTCAGGCTCACGTCCATGAACGCCGGGTCCGAGCAGGACTCGCTGTCCTCGGGGCTCGAGAGAGTCCGGGAGGAGCACGGCTCGGCTTCGGATAAGCAGTCATTAGACGCCGTTTCCGATTCCCGAGTCCCGTCGACAGCCTCAGAGCTGGATGACGATGACCTGCGACCTCTGGGCTCGTCCTCATCGTCTTGTGGGCTCACATGACCGGACTGAGGTCTCGAAGTGCACAAGGGGGAACTAGTAGAAGGGGCAGTTGAGGATTCAGCAACTGACAACAGTTCACCGTTAACCACCACCTCACCCGAGCACTGTGGAGACGAGTCACGGGCGTCGCACATGCAGCTCACATGACCGTTCGGGAGCTTGATCGCGGTGCCCTGATTAGCTGGACTCGTGTTACGCGGTACCGCACGGTCCTGGTCGCCCTCAGCTCGCGTAGGGCGGCTGTCGCCGTGCCGGAAGTTGTCCTCCTGGGGGTCCGGTCCGTCCATTTCGCATCGGTTATCCGTAACATGAGCGGCGGATGGTGTCGGTCTGCCCATCAGCAGCCTCGGTGACTCGGCGCGTCCGGTAACGGTGTCATGACCGGTAGCGATCCCAACGGCGCCTCAGTGACCTGCAACAAAATCATTCATATTGATGATTTGACAATTTATTCATTTCCTATAAAAAGAGGACATCCGCGAAGCTAGAACACAAACCCGGTGTCTGTGCGCGGTCACTCGGCGTAAAGAACACTTTAATCCACAGCCAGAGACAGAGGTGAAGCTGTGAGTTTCCGCGCTCACATCAGACAAACAAAAGCCAAAACTTTCTCAAACACGCCTGTCTAATCAAACCGTCTCTGACACGCTCCTCGGCTCCGTTCCCAGTCTTCACTCGGCTCCATAACAACAGTACCAGTTAGCACTGAGCTAGACGCAGCACCACAGTTACACTGAGCTAGACGCAGTACCGGCAGTTAGCACTGAACTAGCCTTAGTGTCACAGTTAGCACTGAGCTAGCCTTAGCGTCACAGTTAGCACTGAGCTAGCCTTAGCGTCACAGTTAGCACTGAGCTAGCCTTAGCGTCACAGTTAGCACTGAGCTAGCCTTAGCGTCACAGTTAGCACTGAGCTAGCCTTAGCGTCACAGTTAGCACTGAGCTAGCCTTAGCGTCACAGTTAGTACTGAGCTAGCCTTAGCGTCACAGTTAGCACTGAGCTTGCCGCAGCATCACAGTTAGCACTAAGCTTGCCGCAGCGTCACAGTTAGCACTGAGCTAGCCTTAGTGTCACAGTTAGCACTGAGCTAGCCTTAGTGTCACAGTTAGCACTGAGCTAGCCTTAGTGTCACAGTTAGCACTGAGCTAGCCTTAGTGTCAGTTAGCACTGAGCTAGCCTTAGCGTCAGTTAGCACTGAGCTAGCCTTAGCGTCACAGTTAGCACTGAGCTAGCCTTAGCGTCACAGTTAGCACTGAGCTAGCCGCAGCATCAGTTAGCACTTCCTCCTCCATACCATGTCGGAAAATTTTCGCCTGATTACTGAGACGTGACGCGGGCGGTGTCTCTGACGGCAGACGATTACCTTTTTAAACGATAGCTCACAAACAAACAACAATCTCGAGGTTAAAACCGGGAATTGTGCTCTCTAGCTCCCACTCTACTCCGGCCCTGAACCGCAGCCATCTTGGAAATGCCAATGACGTCATTACGGGCGAACAGGGTCACGAGGCGCCACCTGCTGTTTAGTGTTTATATTAGAGCAGCTCAGTCGGTGCTAAATAACGAAGTATAACTAAATTGCACTAAAACCTTCCCACTTAAAAGGGACTCGTCTTAAGACTTAAACTTTCACTGTTTTTCCCTTGAGGGCGCGTGAAGTAGCATCGATTCACCAGTCCTGTGTTCAGTCTAACATGTGGACGAGTCGACTCTTTTATGTGAACTTTGTAAGAGTCGACTCGCATACACAGGCACTGCCGTCTAACCTCTTCAGCACAGTATTTTCTTACATATATATATAAGTTAAGACTAGCTTCTTTAACAGAACATATAATGTTGTAAAACTATTGTAGAAAACAATGGCACATAGTCGTTTGACAGACGAGTCGGTTCTTACTGATGAGATGACTCACTGGGGGGGGGGAAACCATGTCCAATACTACACACTTTTCAACCTTACAATCTACTAAGAGTCTCCATGACAATTTCAAGCCTTCAGTGCAATAATACAGAAAAAAAAATTCCATTTAAGTATATTTTCGCTCGTGTACATTTCAGTAACAAAATACACTGATACCGGATCAGTAGGTCACAGATTAATCACCTCATATCTAGGGAAAAAAGACAGTAAGATGATCAGACAGACAGTTTATTATATTTGTATAACCAGGGCTTGTTTAAGTATCTCAGGCTGACATGGTGTGAAGACTCTTGTGACATCTTGGGACTTTGCTTCACGTATAGTTAAGTTTTGTATTTTGTGTGCATCAAAAAAAGCAAACACCTGTTTAGTTTTTTTTTTTATTATTATTATTATCCCTGCCATGGAACACCGAAGAAGCACAAAACAAAAGCAGCTCCAAACATGACTCTACAAAGCATACCATGCACAACAAATGAGTCGCATCAGAGACGGTCACGCAACGACGGCATAAGAGTTGCTTGAGTCATGTCCTTAATGTACAAACCAGCTACTTGTTAAGCCGGGCTGTCCATCATGTTTAGGAGGAAAAGGAGGATTCCACATTCCCAGTATTGTCCAACACACCCTTGGTTAGATACACTGGCAGAGTGGCGTTCGGATTATTGGCGTCAATGGGAGGTCATGTGAAAAAAATTAGTTCTTACTCAGTAAACTCTTTTTTTTTTTTTTTTTGGGGGGGGGGGGGGGGGGTTGGAGGGTTGGAGACACAAATTCCAGTAATCAATTTGCTTATTCAACAAAGTCTTCTTTATCTTTGGCGTATCTGTGAAAATGAAACTGATGATTCAGAGATTGGCTGTTTTAAGAGTTGAAATCTGAGCAGGTCTACATTTATAGCATTTAGCAGATGCCCTTATCCAGAGCGACCGACATTTTATCTCCTTTTTATACAACTGCGCAATTGAGGATTAGGGGCCTTGCTCAGGGGCCCAGCAGTGGCAGCGTGGTGGACGTAGGAATCGAACTGACAACCTTCTGATTGGTAGCCTAACACCTTAACCGCTAGGCTAGCAGATGAAGCTGAACATTTTGAAAGAAGCTCACAGGTGAACAGGTTACATTTGTACCTGAACAGGTGAAGACCCGAGTTGTGTTCACGTTCACCGGAATCATGGCTCTGTTTTAGACTAAATTGCCAGTGAAAGCCTCCTATAGAATTTCTTCGCAACATTGCTGTGTCAGGGCGAGCGTTGAAAGCATCCGAGGAGGAGGAAACGTGGAAGGTGCATTAAAACAATAGTAAAATGCAGAACGGTTCCGTTTCCTCCATCAAAAAGTGAAACACTGATTTCTAATTAAGAATCTTGAGCTTCTCCATCCTGTCTATACGGAGGATGTCTACGGAGAACATCACACCAAAATAGAATATCACCGACACCAAGAACGTCTAATGTAATGCCATAACGGTGTAATAATATTCAGTGACGTTTCTCGCTTCAGCCATAGTGTTTAAAGCCACAGTGTGTAGATTTTTTTTTTTTGGAGGTGAAAAAAAAATATCGCTGACTGTTGGGACAATAAAATTCTGTATAATATGATGTTCCTGAGCTGTAAGTCACCCTGATAACCCTGTAACCGTAAGTCAGAGAGAGAGAGAGAGAGAGAGAGAGAGAGAGAGAGAGAGAGAGAGAGAGAGAGAGAGAGAAAGAGAGAGAGGAGGGTGGGGAAAGAAGAATAGAAAGAGAGAGAAAGAAAAGACAGACAGGTAGAGACAGTGAGAGAGAGATAGAGAGAGAGATGGAAGGATTTAGAGAGAAAGAAAGGGAGGGGTGGGGAAACAAGGGTGGAAAAAGAGAGGGAGGGAGAGAAGGATGGAAAGTGACATGACAAGAGTTAGAGAGAGAGAGAAAGAGAGAGAGAAAGAATAGGAGTGGGGAAAGAAAGATGGAAAGAGAGAGTGAATAGACAGACAGGTAGAAACGGCGAGAGAGAGAGAGAGAGAGAGAGAGAGAAAGGATGAAAAGATTTAGAGATGGAGAGGAAGAAAGATAGTGAGTGGTGGGGGAAGAGAAGAACAAAGAGAGAATAGGGGAAGGGGGAGAAAGGAGAGAGAAAGAGACAAAGAGACAGAAAAAGAGAGGAAGGTGGAGACAGAGAAGTGAGAGAAGGAGAACAAGAAAAAGAGAGAGTGATGTGGGCAGAGAAGGATGGGTGAGAGAAAGAGGAAGGGCAAGAAAGAGTGAGAAAGTGCAAGACTAAGCTTATCCTTTTTTGTGTGTAGTTTGTATCATTAGCCAGTGGTGGTGGTGTAACCTACAGGAGGTGTCTGTGTTTCTCCATCTTTTCTTGGTTATATTATTACATCGTCTGGTTCGTTCCAGATGTTTCTACATCGTCTGGTTCGTTCCAGATGTTTCTACATCGTCTGGTTCGTTCCAGATGTTTCTATCAGACCGGAGAACAACGTAAATCACATTATAGGTTAGTGTTTTTTTTTACATTGTGCTTCAGCTAGTGTTTTATCCACCGTGCGTTTATCCTCAGAGTCGTTGTTCTTTAACTCGTCCGAACACGGATGAACTCACTCTCAGAGCCATGACGTTAATCCCACTCACGGTACAAAACCTTCTTCAACAAATAGCCCGTAATGTTTTTTTTTTAACCCCCAGAGAGGGCGAAATTCCAAAATCTACCATTCTGTAGCTTTAACGGGTTTGGCATCCGATTTACACGATAAATCACCCGAGCATAGAATCTTTATAATACAAATATCAATAAATCAACATGCTGGTACAAAAAAAGGAAATCTATATACACTCGTCTTACAGTCTTGTAAAATAAATAAGCCACGTTTTGTGATGCATTTGTGAGGCTTCGAGAAGAGTGTGGATTTGCAGTGTTACGACTGACTGTACGAGGTCTGCGGAATAAGACGGGTATCGGCGATAAATATCGAGGGAGTGAAGAAAGGGAGGTAGAAAAGATGGAACATGGGAATGCGCATGCAGTGTCTGGACTGGAGAGTCGGGGTCTTAATCCAGAGTCCCATCCGGCTTGATAATCTGATAGGTGATCAGATATTCAGGATAAGCCTGAGGAGGAACAAATATCAGGAGAATTAAAAATAACACACTTTTTTTTGTGCACAATTTTATAATATGACATTGCTATATAGGAAAAACTCTGATGCTACGTTCTCTCACACAGAGATGTTATGGCTACGAGTCTCCAGTCGCTGCGTTCCTGGTTGCCATGGTAATAACTAGTTTTCCACTCGACAACTAATCAGTTTCCTTGCTGCTAAAACGAAATATAATGTGATCCTATAATGTGATCTACAAAATTTATGCATAAAATGTTGTCACGTTGCTGATCTGGACACACCCACATCTGGTCACCGATCGCAGCGTATAAAGAGAAATGCATTCTTTAAAGTCATCGAGTCGAGGCTGCTGTTCAAAAGTCGTAACTGACTTCATGTAAGCTGCTGATGCTTTCAGTTTGTTTGTGTGAGGCTGCAGTACCTGCTCTCCTCTGTAGATGACGTACTCGGCGAGGGCGAGGCCGTTGACGCTGGGTCTCCCCGACACCGAGTGGTGGCCTGGCGGAGAATGAGCCATCTTCATGGCACTGAACTGAAGGAACGACTTCCCAAGCGTTACACGGCAGAACAGTAGCTGCCTGGAGCCAGACACACAAATCACTGTTAATGCAAACGTCTAAGGTAGAGGTCCCCAACCTTTTTCTCGCCGCGGACCGGTCAATGTTTGATCATTTTACCGCGGCCCGCTGGGGGTGGGGGGTGGCGGCTATACAATTAAATTAAAATGAATAAGCTTGTTTTTTTACAACGAGACGGTTCCATCTGGGGTAATAGGAGACAATGACACCCGAAGTGTGTTGCTTATGTCCAGTTTATTCTGTTGTTTTGTTTCGGTTACCGTCACTGCAGAAATCCCCGCTTCACACAGATAGCATGTCGGAAATGGCAACAGGATGTAAGTGCTGTGGTGACAATCTCAGGGTATTCCGCCATGACTTTAATCCAGAACACCGGCAGAGTTTCTAACTTTCTAACGACGTCTGTTTCGTGCTCATTTTTACTAATTTGTGGGTTAAATTTGAGCAAACACAATATACACGTACACCAAGCACTGTTAAACATGACAAAGTACCGGTGAACAGAGAGAAGAGCGATACACACCTTCTCTCTCCACCAAAGCTACAACACCACTGCCGCTCGCAGCCGCTCAGCTCCAGACGTCACCTAAACCCGGCACAATATCATGATATTTTGCGCATGCGCGGTATCGGTGCGGCTTTAGGTGACGTCTCTCAGCTCCCGGTTATTAACCTCTCGTCCATGGAAAGTCGCACAAACCCGAGAGAAATACACCACAGTAAATAAAATGGGAATAATTTAATGTTCCTTGGGCGGCCCGGTACCATTTGGTCCACGGACCAGTACCGGTCCGCAGACCGGGGGTTGGGGACCACTGGTCTAAGACTACCGCAGTCTCAATGTCGATATGAGCGCTCTCACCTCTGACATGTGTAGCACGACCTGTCCTTGTGAACAGGACACCCTGTGCCTCCTCCGATTCCGTACACGTACTGGTTACTCTTCGAGGAGTTCTCGGCAAAGTAGATCCCGGCCCCGAACATGCCGCCAATGTACGCGTGTCTCTCGTCGAAGCCTTTGTGGATGATGGCGTTTACGAACGGAGAACCTACAGCATCCAGAACCGGATATATACAGACACAAGCATCATTAGAAGTCTTGTTAGAGCAAATGACACTAAATGCGTTTTCAAGATTCAAAACAGAGGTTCTGAAGGAGTGAATCTCCAAAGTTTTGGAGTGATGAAGGCGAATGTTCTGAGATTTTGGACCTTCAGTGAGAACATGGCAACTCCATGTGGTCTCTGAGGACAAAAATTCTCTGGTGTTTATAACAGTTTATAATCACACCCTACAGAGTCACCCACATGAGGATGAGGTTCACTTTTGAGTCTGGTTCCTCTCAAGGTTTCTTCCTGGATTTGGATTTTGTTTGGAATGTATTCGGGTTGTAATTGTATCAGTGGGACGTCTGTTGCTGGACATCCGTGGTCAAAACCCTCACCGTGGAACAGCATGCGCTCGTTGGCGTGATTGTGGTTCTCCTCGGACACCTCCCTCCTGCGATGCGTGTATCTCTCCCACAGCTTCTTATTGCACACCTTCTGGATCTGTATAGAGCGCAGTCGGAATCACAAACCTGCCTCGTCCTGCATCACGATCAGCAGCAAACTGCGTTTTACCTTCACGATGTTGTATCTGTTGAAAACTCCGCCGGCGTGACCACCGTCTCTGTGCTCTCGGATCGTGCTCTGCATCTGTTTAAAGACGACACACACATACGGATGACGTTAGACACGGTGAATATTTGAACTGAACTTTGAGCTCTGATGGTTAATGGAGATAATGTTGTTTATGTGCATGTGTGATAACCATGCTGGTGATTTTAGGCATTTTGTGAGGTTGTTCAAATCCCAGGTCCACCGAGTTGAACCAATGCTGGGCCCCTTAACCCTCAATATATGTATATACATATTTATATATAAAAAAACTGAAATCTGGTGGACACAGTGGCTTAGTGGTTAGCACGTTCGCCTCACACCTCCAGGGTTGGGGGTTCGATTCCCGCCTTGTGTGTGTGGAGTTTACATGTTCTCCCCGTGCCTCGGGGGTTTCCTCCGGGTACTCCGGTTTCCTCCCCCGGTCCAAAGACATGCATGGTAGGTTGATTGGCATCTCTGGAAAATTGTCCGTAGTGTGTGTGTGTGTGAGTGAATGAGAGTGTGTGTGTGCCCTGTGATGGGTTGGCACTCCGTCCAGGGTGTATCCTGCCTCGATGCCCGATGACGCCCGAGATAGGCACAGGCTCCCCGTGACCCGAGAAGTTCGGATAAGCGGTAGAAGATGAATGAATGAATGAATGAATGAAATCTGAGAAGTTTTAGAAGTTACCTCCTCTTCAACAGACTGAAATTCCTTGTCATCCGAAGCCAAATCGATCAGTACAGTCCCACTGTTGGCCGTGTTTACAGTTAAATAGGGATTCAAACCTAAAAAAGAGCACAGAGAAAAGGGTATGTTTAAGACCCATCTGTCGATATAATGCAGACCATTTCAGCTGCTGTTCAACTGCAAAGGTGTTCGCACACAGGTGACTTTAGAATAGCTAAACGACACAAATCCAAATCTTTCGACCAGTGGCCGTCTAAGTGAACACTGAATTCCAGACGAGCAAAAGCAGCGCTCACTCTGAGGTCCGCTAATGAACCTCTCCACTCCTTTGATGATCTTGTGTCTGTGGCCGTAAGCGTTGATGCCGATCTCCTTCAGCTCTTTGTGCCCCATCTCCACCAGCACATCCAGCATTATCTGTAAACAAAGCAGAGTTCAAAACCACCACGGATGTGACGAATCAAATGCTGCAGGATTTAAAATAAACCCAAACGTCTCGGAGAGAGATCATGTGGTCGGCCAGCTTTAAGTGAACGTGTCAGCAGATCAGTTCATAAACTCCTACAGAAACAGGGTTAAGAGCTTCAGTTAATGTTCACATCTAACATCACTTTATATTCCTAATAAAGTGGCCGGCAAGTGTATTTATGTATTTACAAGATATCTACCTCTCTCTGCATGCTCCATCTACTGTGACTGTGTTAATGTTTTTGGATCAGTTAGCTAGCTAACTAATTAACTAACTAACTAACTAACTAACGTACCTGTTCCCGGTTGAAGATTTCCAGAAGATGTTCCAGTCCAAGTTTATGAAGAAACTGGCTGATGCTCAATTCCAAGGTTGCGCCTGCGCAGAGAAATCACGTTCCTTCGAGTTACTTGTTGTCCGATAAGCAGGAACATGAGCACATTTGTGTACTTTCACACGAAACCTGGAGCTAAGGGTGAGAGACCACTGTTGCTAGGCAACCGGAAAACATACTAATCTAGTTGCACAACGGGGCTAGCTCTCCATTCTTTCCTAATTTAGACCGAACCTTACAGTACTACAGTAATTATTTAAAGGTGATGTCTCCGTTGTTTGAGAAATGCTTCAGAAAACCGAGTCGGGCCGACAAACTAAACAAATACAAAACAAACGTGTAGCCAATGAGCAGAAAGGGGCGTGTCTTGTCGATACGGGCGGAGAGAGTGTTCGGTGCGCGTGTGTGACATTAGCAGAAAGCGGTTTTAACATCGACATGGAGGATAAAAACAAAGAAAGAAAGAGAAGAAAGACTTACGATAAGGACAAGAAGTAGGACGTGTTAATATAGGATCAGCTTTCCAGCGCTGGAGAGAACTGAAGGAGCAGGAAGTTGGCCACATATTCACAGGTTGGAGTTTCCCGAGTCAATAACTCCTGAGCTAAACGCTGTTACTACACAAATAACACCTCTTTTCTATCGTAGTAATGTAGAGAGGCAGCTACAACCGCGTTTTGTGTAGTAACAGCGTTTAGCTCAGGAGTTATCGACTCGGGAAACTCCGACCTGTGAATATGCGGCCAACATCCCGAGACACGCCCCTTTCTGCTCATTGGCTACATGTCTGTTTTGATTTTTGTTTAGTTTGTCGTTCCGACTTAGTTTTCTGAAGCATTTCTCAAACATCGGAGACCTCACCTTTAAGTGTTAATTAAATACTAATCACTAATATGACTATTCGATCAAGGCATTCTTGCTGAGGTGACAAGACAAGAAGCAGAATATTTAAAGTTTAACGCTCACCTTCCTCGGCTTTCTCAACTCCCACCGCTCCCTCGGGTCCGGACGGCCCCAGCAGCTCGGATAAGTGGCCATCTTGTGTCTCCAGGCCCAAGGTGGAAGTTTCAGAGGTGGTGCCAGAACTAGAGGAGAGGTCAGAGGTCACGACGGCCCCGGAGGCAGACACACTGATGACCTGAGGCTTGTAGCAGCCCGGCAGTGCAGACGGAGGCATGGCTGCGGTCAACAAGGCACGGACATCGTCAGCCTAGGGCGAGAGCACACGGAAACTGACTGTGATATTTTGTTCTTTTCAAAACACTCGCGTATCTTACGCTCGTCAAAAAGCCCTTCCCACACTCCTGATGGTGGGAGATGGTCGTCATGTGACAGGAACCACAGTCGCAAAGGTTTCAGGTTTACAAAGAACAAACATTTTTGTCACTTTAGCTTCTCTCAGGTCAAACTAAACCAAACATTAATTCATTCATCTTCTACCGCTTATCCGAACTTCTCGGGTCACGGGGAGCCTGTGCCTATCTCAGGCGTCATCGGGCATCGAGGCAGGATACACCCTGGATGGAGTGCCAAACCATCGCAGGGCACACACACACTCACACACTCACACACTACGGACAATTTTCCAGAGATGCCAATCAACCTACTATGCATGTCTTTGGATCGGGGGAGGAAACCAGAGTACCCGGAGGAAACCCCCGATTCACGGGGAGAACATGTAAACTCCACACACACAAGGCGGAGGCGGGAATCGAACCCCCGACCCTGGAGGTGTGAGGCGAACGTGCTAACCACTAAGCCAGGGACAAATCCTCAATCTATTACCGTTCGCAGGACCAATAAAAGCTCTGGTGTGTCCAGTCTGATGCTTTGGTTGGCTAGTAATGCAAGGCTTTCGTTCGCAAACCCAAAACTTCAGCAATAATTTCGCAAACGTTTCCGGCATGAAGCTTGAACTATAGTGCTACACACATAGCAAAGCTTTTACTTTGAAAATAGGTCAACAGGAAGTATGTTATTTTTCTCAACACCAGAATAACTGAGCAATTGAGGGTTAAGGGTTCCATGCTCAGGAGCCCAGCAGTGGTACCTTTCTGAACCTGGAATTTAATCTCACAACCTTCTGATCAGTAGTCCAATGCTTTTCCAACTAAGCTACGACACTTTGTTGCCCCACATTTTTGTCAAGTTTTGATGATGGACCTTAAAACATCTCAAACCTTCCTGTCCTTGTTAGCTACATTAGTCTGATAAATTCATAAAGCACACTTCATCACACACGGCTTAAAGCAGAGAAGCACTTTCACGGCTCATTTTGACCCGAACAGAACTTACTTAAGATCGAGCAATCAAACAACGTTAAAGGAAACCAGACAGAATGGATGCTACTTCACACGAGTGAGCATGCTTCTTAAAATCTGCTGACGTCAGTGCCGATCTGTTCACGTTCGGCCGTTTATGAAGCGATGCAGGAAGACGCAGACGTCCGAGCGTGAACCTTGTCTGGGTCTGTAAGGTGGGTCCCAAACAACACACGTTTTTTTAACGGAACTAGGGCTGCAACAATTAGTTCCCTGATTTCGTTCATTGCGACAAATCACAGATGTGGATTTTCTACGTTGTTTACTTTACGGACCGTAAAAAGGAGTTACGACGTCATCTGTTTCTTAGTAGAACGTTACTGAGGCTGTCCAAAGCCCAGTTCCACACAACAGTACACAAGTCTAAACAATTCAACACTTCGATAATAACAACCCAGAAGTGTTCAGACCCTCCGATCTGATTGGTCGGGTGTTGTCCGAATATAATCTGTGATTAGAGGGGTAAGATGTGTCCTAGGTCTAATACAGAGTTTCGGAGGTCTTTCGTTAGGTGCCGTGGTTGACGGTAGTAGGAAGGCCTACTGAGGCCTAATGAGGTCATGGGAATCCAAGCTCAAGATACAGAGATCGGAACTAATAATGAAATGAGGCAAATGCAGATTTGTTTGTATCTAAAACTTTGTTTGTTGCAGCCCTAATTTACATGATCATTGTTTTATATGGAAATGACGGCGGGGTGTGTAGCGTTAACTTCCGAGGAACACACAACACATGCATCAGACTAATGCAGGGGATTAAAGGTGGGGTCTGCGTTGTTTGAAAGCTAATGATGACATTTGAAAATCACCAAAACAAACACGCCCCTAACACAAATGGGTCCCGCCCCTGTTTTGATAGCTCCGCCCCACACATACACCAGACGAGTATAACCCAAGTATAACCCAGACATTTAGGGCGGACCCTGCTGGGGCAGCTGACCGAGGGTATATTTTTATCAATGAGTAATACTATGGTAATACAAATGTGTTTTTGTAGTACTGTGTTCCGTTTCACGCGGAAGACCTTCAGTTCTCTCCAGCGCTGGAAAGCTGATCCTATATTAACACGTCCTACTTCTTGCCTTATCGTAAGTCTCTCTTCGCTTTCTTTCTTTGTTTTTATCCTCCATGTCAATGTTAAAACCGCTAATGTCACACATGCGCACTGAACACTCTCTCCGCCCATATTGACAAGACACGCCCCTTTCTGCTCATTGGCTACACGTTAGTTTTGTTTGTCGGCCTGACTCGGTTTTCTGAAGCATTTCTCAAACAACGGAGACCCCACCTTTAATTATATGCTGCAGTTTGGAGTACACGTGTAAATGCGAGTACGTTTGGTGCATTAGCGTTTGCTTGCTAACCTACCTAAGCTAGTTTAGCTTGTACACCCTTGGGGAATGCTGGGATGTGGTTTTTAAGCTGTCTGCTTGTTCCATTTCCCTACATTCCCTGCCCTTGGTGTGAATTTCTACCAGTTGTCTCATTTACTTTCTATTCTTTAATTTGCAGCTGGATTTACCATGTGACTTAAAAATGCTGTAATCCCGCCCCTTTAAGCGGCATGCTCGAGCAAGCAGGCTTTGAGGCACCTGTTGATGGAGGAAATGTGTGAAATGGTGCGAGCAAATAAGGTCAGGACCCTGTCCACCAGGCGATGAACGAGCAGAGGGAGTTGTGGGATACCGTCACAAGGTCCAGCGGCGACTGGCCTTCCTGGTTGCGTAGCGTAGGATCGGCACCGTGTGCGAGCAGCAGTGCACACAGCTGTGTCCTCCCTTTCTGAGCTGCCTCATGCAGTGGAGTGAACTCCCACTTGTCAGTGGCATTGACGCATGCGTTGTACTTGATGAGCAGTGCAGCCACGTCCACGTGCTGTGAAACACCAAACACATGACTTGCTCCGGTTTCCTGCCCATAGCCCACAGTGTAGTTTGGGGACCCCCCAAAACCCCCATCCCGCATCCCCATATAGCTCTGTCCTTAAGAAGCCAGATACGATATTTATATGTTTCCAAGAAGGCACCGATCATCTTACTCAAAGGTTTACACCCCCCAGACACAATGCATCATGCTGCCGTCTTCGGCATCAGCATCTGAACAACAGATTCTGCGATGCATATGTTAACTAAAATCCACTGAGTGCTATAGTAAGTGCATATACGCCAGGATTGTGTGGTTCAAGTGAGTTAATAAAGCCAAACTATTTTCTCCGTGAGATGTGAGAAGCAGGAAGGGGTTCCGAGGGCTCGGTTAATAACGCAAAAAGCTCAAAACACAACACCGTGGGTCTGGGATGATAATAAATGCCACTCCTAACCCTATAGGCAGCAGAGCTAAAGAGTGTGTATGAGACTCACCCCATAGGAAGCAGCATTATGTAAAGGAATGAGACCTCCTTTGTCCTGCGAGTTCACCTCTGCGCCGTGCTGCAGCAGATACTCCGCCACCTCCAGGTTATTATAGCCAGCTGTCAATCAATCAAAAAATCATGTCATATGCTGACATTGTGTGCATGTGTGTGTGGACACAACCCCGTCATGTGCGCTAACCTGCCAGATGCAGCGGTGTGGAGTGGCGTCCCTGTGTGTCCCTACAGTTAACGTTTCCTGGGCTGCAGAGTTTTTTCACGCGGGACAAACACCCTTTCTTGGCAGCGTCCAACAGCGCCGCGTCTCCTCTCAGCAGGTCTCGGATGTCTATGTCCCCTCCCTTCACCAGGTCCAGAGGCGTGTTCCCATCACGGTTCTTCTTGGTGGGATCTGCACCATGCTGATCACACAGAAGGACGTTTGGAGATAACATGAGACACTGTTAAAGTCAAAAAGCGGTATAACAACACTGGGCCTCATTCATCCAAGTTTAGTGGAAACGTTTAGGCTAAAATAATCTTCATCAGGGAGGGAATTAACAGCACAGTTACAGATCATTTACATTTAGCGACGCCCACAAAAGTCCATAAAAGGCAAAGCTGACCAAGAAAACAAAATGACGACTAAACCGTAAAAAGAGAGTCTCAAAAATACGGTGCATCAAATATATTCCACTGATACAGTTCAGCCTCTGCAGCAC
>NC_062525.1:24644091-24696591 GCF_022655615.1 Tachysurus fulvidraco
GCATGACGTCATTATAAATACTGACACTAGCGTTTAGCTCTTACAGGCCAGGCGATCTTTCAGGAGGGCAGTTGGCGCCAGGTCGATGGCGCTCTTGTTGTGGCAGTTGAGGAAGTTGGGGTCGGCTCCGTGGCTCAGCAGGAGGGAACACACCTCCACGCGGTTCTTGGACGCCGCCTCGTGCAGCGGCGTGAATTGCCACAGATCCGTCACGTTGACGCAGGCGCCATGCTGACGGCAGAAAACGAGGAAATGAGTTGACTGCGATGCATAAATGTGTAGTCATTTTCTGACCCCCCACCCCCACCGCGAAAAAAAACAACAACAAAAACAACAACAACAACAACAAATTTTATAATTTTTCTATGATGGTTTGCGACGTCGTTTAAAAACGAGAACGCTTTTGCTAGTACGCCAAGCCATGAACGACAATAAATCCCAAACTGAGCTTGTCATAGAATGTTTAATCTGATTTTACTGATGAAACAATAACATCTTCGGGATTTAGCCTCAGCTTTATGGACTTCGCTATGATTCCTGTTGCACATGACCTCTAAAGCTGTACCTTCAGGAGCAGCTCGGTCACCTCGTAGTGGCCGTACGAGCAGGCGTTATGGAGAGGCACCAGATCCCTGGGAACATACAACGGGAAGTAAAACACCCCTGCCACCAAAAAAAGTACCTTACAGAGTCCCTCAAACATCTTAGGAACCGTTTTGAGAAACATTTGTCACTTTAAAGAGAAGCTGCAGGCGATTGTACTGGCTGTAAGAGACACACTGTTGTACCCTTTGTCTTTAGCGTGGACGTCAGCGCCGTGTTGCAACAACAGCTGCACCGTCTTCACACGATTGTAGCCTGCCGCCAGATGCAGGGGCGTCGACTGCAACGAAGCCACGAACGAAGAGTCAGAAATTTAAGATTCCCTACAAGGATACACCAAACACCAAACAACCCTACAAGGATACACCAAACTCACTAATTTTTACCCCATTTATCTCCTAATTTTCCTAGTGGAAATACATCCACTCAATCAAAACGAACCCTGAAGCGTTGTTGCTTACGTCCGTGGCTTTGACGTACCTTTCTCCCGTCGCTGGCGTGACAGTTGACGTTCAGAGGCGTGAGCAGGCTCATCAGCTTCTCCTCGTTTCCACTCCTGCACAGGAAACAGATTAAAACTCGGAATAAAGCTCAGGAACGTTAGAGTCAGGAATTACCGGATGTAGTGTTCTTATTTATCGATAGAAATATCGAGGCGACGGTACCTTGCGCTCTCGAGGAGTTCGTCTTTTCTGTACTCTCCTGTGTGGGGGGGCGGGGGGGGGGGGGAAGCCAAGGGGTTAGTTTGTGTTTTATGTCCAGTGACTTACATAGAAAAGCTTTGCTTAAACAATAAAGCTGACAAACAGGTTTAAAGAGATGATTCTCTCACCGGTCAGGACCGCCTTAGCGGAGGTCTCGGCTAGATCCAGCGGCGTTCTCCCGTCGGTGTTTCGGACGCTCGGCTCGGCTCCGTGCTGCAGCAGGACTGGCAGAAAACATCGGGGACAATTAGACACAAGAACAAACAAACGGTCTCGTCTGCTTCGAAGGAGCAGATCATCCTCATTAACAAAAGTAGCAGTAAGAACTCATACTGGAGACTTTATAGTACAGAGACTATTGATTAAGAAAAAAACGAGTAGAGGGAAAAAGACATGATGGAGGGTTTTTTTCTTTCTAAAAAATAAAGTCATTTATTTGCACTCTCAGGACCGTCGACCCAGGTCTTAAGTCACTCTTTACCGATGCAGACGTCGATCTTGCCCTTGATAGCTGCCTCGTGGAGAGGAGTGTAGTTCCAGTTGTCTCTGGAGTTGGGGTCGGCGCCATGCCGCAGTAGCTGGTCGACCACTTCTGCATGGCCGAACGAGCAGGCGTTGTGGAGCGAGACGAGGCCTCCGTCATCCCGTGCATGAACATTAGCCCCGTGCTGCAGGAGGTAGCTCACTACATCTCTACGACCAAACCCTACCACCAGAGAAGAACACGAGACGGTTAAAAATATATCACCAGGGATGTGGTAGCCTAGTGGTGAAGGTGTGTTAGACTAGTGGTGAAGGACTACTGATCAGAAGGTCATGGGTTCAAATCCCAGGTCCACCAAGCTGCCACTGCTGGGCCCCTGAGCAAGGCCCCAAACTCTCAGTTGTATATATTGAAATAAAAATGTAAGTCATTCTGAATGAGTGTCTGCTAAATGGCAGAAATGTAAAGGGAATTGAACTGATGACATAGTGATTCAGCTCAAAGCCGGAACTGCTTTCCAAACTCCCATATAGTAAATAAGTTGCAAGATTTAAAGTATCAGTTTATATAGATATATGTTTAAATGTCTGTGATTTGTCGCTGTATAAAGGTGCAGTATATTAACACACAACCGTGATGATGTTTGTAGGTTGTAGTTGTAGTTGTTGTGTCACTGTGTAAAGGTGCAGTATATTAACACACAACCCTGTGATGATGTCTGGAGGTTGTAGTTGTAGTTGTTGTGTCACTGTGTAAAGGTGCAGTATATTAACACACAACCCTGTGATGATGTCTGGAGGTTGTTGTTGTCATTGTGTTGTTGTGTAAAAGTGCAGTATATTAACACACAACCCTGTGATGATGACTGGAGGTTGTTGTCGTTGTTGTTGTATAAAGGTGCAGTATATTAACCCTGTGATGATGTTTGTAGGTTGTTGTGTCACCATATAAAGGTGCAGTATATTAACACACAACCCTGTGATGATGTCTGGAGGTTGTTGTTGTATAAAGGTGCAGTATATTAACACACAACCCTGTGATGATGTTTGTAGGTTGTTGTTGTTGTATAAAGGTGCAGTATATTAACACACAACTCTGTGTTGATGTTTGTAGGTTGTTGTTGTTGTATAAAGGTGCAGTATATTAACACACAACCCTGTGATGTTTGTAGGTTGCTGTTGTCGTTGTGTTGTTGTATAAAGGTGCAGTATATTAACACACAACCCTGTGATATTTGTAGGTTGTTGTTGTTGTTGTGTTATTGTATAAAGGTGCAGTATATTATTAACACACAACCCTGTGATTATGTCTGGAGGTTGTTGTTGTCATTGTGTTGTTGTTTAAAAGTGCAGTATATTAACACACAACCCTGTGATGATGTTTGTAGGTTGTTGTTGTTGTTGTTGTGTTATTGTATAAAGGTGAAGTATATTATTAACACACAACCCTGTGATGATGTCTGGAGGTTGTTGTTGTTGAATAAAGGTGCAGTATATTAACACACAACCCTATGATGATGTTTGTAGGTTGTTGTTGTTGTTGTTGTTGTGTTATTGTGTAAAGGTGCAGTATATTATTAGCACACAACCCTGTGATGATGTCTGGAGGTTGTTGTTGTTGTTGTTGTTGTATAAAGGTGCAGTATATTAACCCTGTGATGATGTTTGTAGGTTGTTGTGTCACCATATAAAGGTGCAGTATATTAACACACAACCCTGTGTTGATGTCTGGAGGTTGTTGTTGTTGTTGTTGTTGTATAAAGGTGCAGTATATTAACCCTGTGATGATGTTTGTAGGTTGTTGTGTCACCATATAAAGGTGCAGTATATTAACACACAACCCTGTGTTGATGTCTGGAGGTTGTTGTTGTATAAAGGTGCAGTATATTAACACACAACCCTGTGATGATGTCTGGAGGTTGTTGTTGTCATTGTGTTGTGTAAAAGTGCAGTATATTAACACACAACCCTGTGATGATGTCTGGAGGTTGTTGTTGTCATTGTGTTGTGTAAAAGTGCAGTATATTAACACACAACCCTGTGATGATGTTTGTAGGTTGTTGTTGTTGTTGTTGTTGTTGTTGGTGTGTTATTGTATAAAGGTGCAGTTTATTATTAACACACAACCCTGTGATGATGTCTGGAGTTTGTTGTCGTTGTTGTTGTATAAAGGTGCAGTATATTATTAACACACAACCCTGTGATGATGTTTGTAGGTTGTTGTTGTTGTTGTTGGTGTGTTATTGTATAAAGGTGCAGTTTATTATTAACACACAACCCTGTGATGATGTCTGGAGTTTGTTGTCGTTGTTGTTGTATAAAGGTGCAGTATATTAACACACAACCCTGTGATGATGACTGGAGGTTGTTGTTGTTGTTGTATAAAGGTGCGGTATATTAACCCTGTGATGATGTTTGTAGGTTGTTGTGTCACCATATAAAGGTGCAGTATATTAACACACAACCCTGTGTTGATGTTTGTAGGTTGTTGTTGTTGTATAAAGGTTCAGTATATTAACACACAACCCTGTGATGATGTTTGTAGGTTGTTGTGTTATTGTATAAAGGTTCAGTATATTAACACACAACCCTGTGATGATGTTTGTAGGTTGTTGTTGTTGTATAAAGGTGCAGTATATTAACACACAACCCTGTGATGATGTTTGTAGGTTGTTGTTGTTGTATAAAGGTGCAGTATATTAACACACAACCCTGTGATGATGTCTGGAGGTTGTTGTTGTATAAAGGTGCAGTATATTAACACACAACTCTGTGATGATGTCTGGAGGTTGTTGTTGTTGTTGTATAAAGGTGCAGTATATTAACACACAACCCTGTGTTGATGTTTGTAGGTTGTTGTGTTATTGTATAAAGGTGCGGTATATTAACACACAACCCTGTGATGATGTCTGGAGGTTGCTGTACTGACCGGAGGAGAAGTGGAGCGGTGTGGACTTGCGGCCCGCGGTGTCTCTGCTGTTTACATTCTCCGCCGTGAGCAGCTTCTTGACCCGCTCCAGGTCTCCTCTTCTGCAGGCCTCGAACAGCTGCCTGCCCGCTGCCGCCTCCAACACCGCCGGAGAACCGGAGCGAGCCGAGCAGCGCCGCATCGACATCCGCTACCCAGTCAGCGCGTCAGTCAGCACGGATAACGTTCAGCACCGAGACCGAGACGCAGTGACGGTAAGTAAACCTCATTACGGACCTAACGTCCTAAAGCACGGTGCAGAATCCTGTAAAGCCCTGTAATCAGACTGCGGCGCATGAACTGATCCTCTTCATCTCCTCCACTATTCCTGCTCTTCCTAACACACACACACACACACACACACACACACACACACACACACACACACACACACACACACACACACACACACTCCTGACATGAAGCTGCTGCTGCTGCCACCTATGGGATTATGTAATATTATATATCAATGTTTTTTATTCCATATTTATATTTATATTACTATAATACACTATACTATTCTGTACTGTATCATACTAGATTTGTATTTATATTGCTGTACTATTCTGCACTGCAATGCAATGCACTGTACTGTACTATATTATATTATATTATATTTATGTTACTATACTATTCAATAGTATAGTAACATTAAACAAAAGAGGAGTAAATCAAGTGTCTGGGTACAGCAATTTATTCATACAACACATGGTAAAGTGTCTGAATATGCCATATATTCACTCAGTATCCAATATGCCATATATTCACATATGTATTATATATTCCAATGTATTACGTACACTGACTGCAGCGGACCAACTACTAAAAACCCTAGGGAAGTGAGGTATTTTCCTGCATCCTTATTACTTGACTACACTTATATCTATCCATCCATTTTCTGTAGCGCTTATCCTACACAGAGTTGCAGGCATCCAGGAGCCTGACCAGGTGACCTTGGATAACCACACAGACACATGCAGACAGTATAGAGATGCAAATCAGCCTACAACACATGTCTTTGGGCTAGTTGTGGGAACTGAAGAACCCAGAGGAACCGGCTCAGCCTATGTTTTAGCACCTGATCAAACTAAGCTGAATTTTAAGCATGACTGGTTATTTATTAAACCTCTTTAACTGCTGTATTTTTGATTAACAACAGGCACGAGGCAGGAATACAACTCGCATGGGATGCCGGTTCATTAGAGGCCATAGGGCAAGATGTCGAACTCACAATCTTCCGATTTTTAGTCCAACACCCCAACCACTAGGCTAATCCACCCACCAATGTTACTTTTTGGGGCAGTGGTGGCTTAAGCGGTTAAGGCTCTGGGTTCAAGCCCCAACAATGCCAAGCTGCCACAATTGGGCCCTTAAGCAAGACTCCTAACCCTCTCTGCTCCAGTGGTGCTGTATCATGTCTGAAACTGTGCTCTGACCCCAAACTTACGTGAAAAAAGAATTTCACTGTGCTGTATTGTATATTGAGTACAGCAGTGATAGTGTGTGTTTGTACGTGTGGTTCGGACACAGCAGCGTTATTGCGCTTGTGGTTTACTGGTTACTTTATTACAGACTTCTTGGCACACCCTGAATCATTTGGTGGCCATCTTGTCATCCTCCATGTGTCTGACCACAGGAATGTGAGCTGGAAGTTTTTAGACTTTTGTCGGGAAACACGCCTCTGTGTCAGCGTGTGTTATACTGAGAACGAAATAATACAAATAATACACATCGTTTAAAAGTAAAGAACACTTGCAGAAAAAAAGCAGGTATTCACTTATTCACTTTCTAACTCAGCTAACAACATATTTAAAAAAAAAAAAAACAAAAAAAACATATGTATATATAAAACAATACTATATAATTAGAATTTTATATACCAAGAAGTGGGGGCATGGTGGCCTCACACCTCCAGGGTTGGGGGTTCGATTCCCTCCTCCGCCTTGTGTGTGTGGATATTGCATGTTCTCCCCGTGCCTCGGGGGTTTCCTCCGAGTACTCCGGTTTCCTCCCCCGGTCTAAAGACATGCATAGTAGGTTGATTGGCATCTCTGGAAAATTGTCCGTAGTGTGTGAGTGAATGAGAGTGTGTGTGTGTGTGTGTGTTGGCACTCCGTCCAGGGTGTATCCTACCTTGATGCCTGATGACGCCTGAGATAGGCACATGGGTCCCGATGACCCGAGAAGTTCGGATAAGCGGTAGAAAATGAATGAATGAATAACAAGAAGTTTCAATTATTTAATAATATTATTATTGCAATAATTTCTCAGGAAAGATCTGGCTATGGTTCTGAATAAATGAACTGAATGAAACAATCATGAAACTTTAATACTTTAATACATCAGTGATAACGTGTGACAGACAGGTTGATAGAATAAATCTTTTATATCTCTATTATACAATACAACATTTCAGAAATGTTATCATGAATAAGGGTTTTTAATAAGTTTTACCTTTTGTTAGGACTTTTTATACATTTGTATAATATCTAATAAAAGTGTATAATTCATTTGTTAGCTTGTTTAGTATAATGCTAGTTCAGTCATTAGCCTGTTTATTATAATGCTAGTTTAGTCATAAGCTTGTTTGCTATAACGGCTAGTTCAGTCATTAGCCTGTTTATTATAATGCTAGTTTAGTCATAAGCTTGTTTGCTATAACGGCTAGTTCAGTCATTAGCCTGTTTATTATAATGCTAGTTTAGTCATAAACCTGTTTATTATAATGCTAGTTTAGTCATTAGCTTGTTTGCTATCATGCTAGTTCAGTCATTAGCCTGTTTATTATAATGCTAGTTCAGTCATTAGCTTGTTTGCTATAACACTAGTCATTAGCCTGTTTCCTATAATGCTAGTCAGTCGTTAGCCTGTTTACTATAATGCTAGTTCAGTCATTAGCCTTTTTACTATAATGCTAGTTCAGTCATTAGCCTTTTTACTATAATGCTAGTTCAGTCATTAGCCTGTTTATTATAATGCTAGTTTAGTCATAAGCTTGTTTGCTATAACGGCTAGTTCAGTCATTAGCCTGTTTATTATAATGCTAGTTTAGTCATAAGCTTGTTTGCTATAACGGCTAGTTCAGTCATTAGCCTGTTTATTATAATGCTAGTTTAGTCATAAGCTTGTTTGCTATAACGCTAGTTCAGACATTATCCTGTTTCCTATAATGCTAGTCAGTCGTTAGCCTGTTTACTATAATGCTAGTTCAGTCATTAGCCTTTTTACTTTAATGCTAGTTCAGTCATTAACCTGTTTATTATAATGCTAGTTTAGTCATTAGCTTGTTTGCTATCATGCTAGTTCAGTCATTAGCCTGTTTACTATAATGCTAGTTTAGTCATTAGCCTTTTTACTATAATGCTAGTTCAGTCATCAGCCTTTTTACTATAATGCTAGTTCAGTCATTAGCCTTTTTACTATAATGCTAGTTCAGTCATTAACCTATTTATTATAATGCTAGTTTAGTCATTAGCTTGTTTGCTATAATGCTAGTTCAGTCATTAGCTTGTTTACTATAATGCTCGCTCACTCCTTAGTTTGCTAATATGCTAGTTCAGTTATTAGCTTGTTTACTATAACGATCGTTCCTTAGTTAGCTTGTTTGCTATAACGCTAGTTCAGTGTCAGTTTGTTTACTGTAATGCCAGTTCAGTCAATTGTTTGTTGGAAAAGAAATTATAAGAAAACATCTAAAAATGCATATAAGAATGCAAATTATTATTAGCATAAACAATCGCCGGAACGTGTCATGTGTCCAAATATACTTTTTGTATTATATTTTGTATATTATATATATTGTATATATTGTATTTTATATTATAATTTTTAATTAGTTTACGATTCAATTTGTAGCTATTATTAAGGTTAAGTTGTATTAGAAGATAGTTTGATAGTTCAGCAGCTATGAAAAGATACACTTGGGTTTGGAATATAACCATGTGACATAAAATTATGAAATGTTCTATTCATCTTTAGCAAGTTTTGAATGATGTATGTACAGCTATGGTCTGGAGAATACAGTAGTGGGTTACCACTAATATCTTAGAAAAGGTAAGTTCCAGGGTTCAGAATGGTGGTGGTGGAGGAGGAGGAGGAATAAAGGATTTTCCAGGAGCAGCTGGAGGTGGAGGAGGAGGAGGAGGAATGAACGATTTTCCAGGAGCACTTGGAGATGTTGGTGGAGGGGGAGGAGGAGGAATGAAGGCTTTTCCAGGAGAAGATGGAGGTGGTGGTGGAGGTGGAGCAATACTCTGTCCAGGAGGAGGAGGAGGAGGAGCACATCCCCCACCAGGAGTAGAGCGAAGTGGAGGAGGTGGTGCAACATGACCCCTTCCAGTACTTTGAGGAGGAAATGGAGAGGCTGGTGGAGCAAACTCTGGATGTACGGGTGGGGGAGGTGGAAACGAATCAGCAGGAGTCGGTGAAGGTGGTGGTGGCGGAGGAGCCATGAACTCAGTTTGGGGAGGTGATGGTGGTGGTAAGAATGAGTCTCTAAAATCATAACTAAATGGACAAGGAGCTGATGTAGATACAGCTATTGGACTACTTTGTGGAAAAATTGGTGGTGGAGGTGGAAGCCTATCGGTATCACCAAATTGTGAAAGAGGTGGTGGAGGTAGTGTGTCTTCGTAGAAACTCTGAGGCTGTGACAGGGAGGAGACTGGTGTTACTGGTGTGGATGAAGAAGCTGTGGGCTTTAAACCAACCCAGTTGAGAACCGAAGGTGGAGGAACAGCAATGCCAGCACCAGAGCTACAAAAGAACAAAGACAAAGACAAGGAGAATATATTGTGTCTTGTTCTTCGGTCCATAAAACACCAAACCCATTTCACATTACGTTTTCAAACCTTAAAATAAACAAGAAAACCATCTAAAACTTACCCAAGATGTTGCCCTCCTTCTTGCAAACTTGGCTGTTGGATATTTGTCTGTGCTTCTGGTTTCATCGATGCCTAAAGTTTAAAGTCAGATGTAAAGGAAACTTTGATATTAACCATGCATTCTTTTTCCAGAACTGAATCCAAATCTCATCACTCACGACGAACCATATTTCAGATATAAATATCCACATTATTCCACTACAGACCGTTTTCTTTCCGTCCCAGACTCCATGTCCGATCAAGTCTAGACTGGTGTAGGATATCGGGACACGCTCGTATTCGATGGTAGGTTCTTCAGGTTTTGCCGGAGGAACCATCTTCTGAACATATGGGATTTTACATGGAGCAGTCAGCACGCCGATCTCCTGACGCGCCACCTTCTCCTTGTACATGTCCACGGTCTGAGGAAAAATAATGACATTGTTCTGCATTAATTATAAAATAGACACATTAGCAAGAGTTTGTGGAAACTTGATCTAAACTTGATCACCCGCTGGACCTTTCGCATGATTTAAATTTTTTTTTTAATTATTCTTTTATCGCTGCAAGTCAGGACTCAGTAGTGTAGATAATGTAAGATGAACACATACTTACCTAATCATCAGGGTCACTGTTATATATTTAAATAAGGCAATATATCTGGTCAAAATGTAAACCTTTACATACAAACCTTAAAATCATTCCATTTTACAAGATATTTTTCCTGTCACGTCTCCTGCATTAACGCTTACCATACTGAGAATATTGACTGATGACTCCATCTGCTTCAGTTGAACAGTCTGTGCATCCAGCAGTCTCAGTACACTCGCTGCCAGTGTGTTGATTTGGTAAGCGACACTGGCCAGGGCCTGAGTGGTGAGAGCTTTGGATTCCTCCACTGCTTTTGTTGTGTCTTCCGCCTATAGAAGAGAAAATGAACCAACCCTGATTTGAAATATTTCTTTCTTCATTCATTCATTCATTCATTCATTCATTCATTCATTCATTTTCTACCGCTTATCCGAACTTCTTGGGTCACGGGGAGCCTGTGCCTATCTCAGGCATCTTTGGGCATCAAGGCAGGATACACCCTGGACAGAGTGCCAACCCATCACAGGGCACACACACACTCTCATTCACTCACACACTAACACGTTTGGTGTCCAGGATTTCGTTGTCTTTTTTTTTTAACAGATCAAATGTGTTTGGTTGTGATGGCACTAAATTATAAGCCGTTATTACATTTAAGCAATATCACAAACGCATGCGTGCTAAAGGGGAAACGGGGGGAACTGTATTCGTTCGTGACATAAAACAAGCATATTTATAAGCATACTGACATTTCACACCACACACAAATGCACACGATACAGCCAAATAATTCAGTTTTTTTTTTCTTTCTCTACGAACAGAAACAAATACCGAGGAATTTACGCTAGCTAGATGCTAGGCTAACTCACAAGGATTACTACGTTACTGCTAACGGTGCATCCTTTGACATCGAAATTGTTTCCTTTCTTCTGTATACTTCTAAATACTTCTCGTTTTCTAAAAACATCCCTATTTTAAGTCAGAAATGATATTCATTAAAATGTTTTATTCTAGGGCTCAAATGGAAAAGCGTGCGAGTACGTATCTGGCAATATGATCGAAAATAATCTTGTCATATAAATCTGAACTAATCCATTATTAATCCCATAGATTGACTGTAATCCTAATCTGAACCTTTCGTACTCACACGCTTATTGCTTCACGCTAAGGAGACAGAAATGCAGCAACTTAAAGAATTTGAAACCTTAGGATTTGAAGATAGACTTGTGCAAACATGCAATGTACAGCAATGATATGGGAAGGAAGACAAGCATGTTCAGCAGTAAGTGCAGGGCCCGGGGCAGGCCTCATACACCTCTCAGCTCTGTTCGGACTTGTGCAAACGTCCTTTATGGTTAAATGGAGAGAGTACATAAACATATCTGTAGGTAAATCTATTTTTTAAACCCTGTTTATTTATTTCCTGTAGAAACCCTGAAACCGAGGTCTTCACATGCACACTTCTTTATAATGAATACTTCTTGAGCAAGAAAGAAGAAATAAGTCCCTGATATTTATTCTTTTGCTTAAAGAAGAAAGACTTACGTTTGAGAACTTGTTTTCACAGTAGTCAGCCACCTTGTTGAGATTGCTTTGATTGTCCAGCAGAGCTTTCTGTGCTTCTGGAGCCTTTTCCAGTGTCTTCATGATGTCCTCTGTGTTGTTGTACTTCATTGCCAGTTCTGTGTCGTCAGTGTTGAGATAGTGCTTGTTTTTCTAGACACGGGTAGGTTCAATGAGACGCAGGTAAACTGGAGACGTGTAAGCTTAAATTCAGGGCTGAAAATAGGAGGCGTGTGTGGACATGTTGACTGAATTGCATCCTCACACACAGGAGAATGCAGCCTATGGGAAGATGAAGAAAGGAATGAAAAACTATTAGGAACTCGGTCTATAGGATGTAACTCAAAGGCAAAACAATTAAAGCTATTGTTTTTAAATGATTCTGATACTAAAGTGATATTAAGTGAATAAATAAAAATTAGCATATAATTCTGGAGGTGTACTTCTGCGATGTGGCCATGTGTCAATGTGACGAATGAATCACTTCACTGATTTAATGTCTTCAGGGAGAATTGACTCTTGATTCAGTTCTTCAGAAAATATATGGTCCAGCTAGACAAGTACCTGTTCTTTGGGGTAGATGAAATAAAAATTAATGAATCAATGGATCATTTATTCACTCATCCTGGTCAGGGTTGCGATTGATCCAGGTTTCATTTCAAGACAGGGTAATGAAGCAGAAATACTGACTGGGTTTGGACTCCATGCCATTGTGCATTGTGCCAACCATGCATGCACTTATCCACACTCTTGTTCTCCTTTTGGGCAATTTAGCATAGCCAGTCCACCTACTGGCATGTTTTTTGAGAGTTGGGAGGAAAACAAAATGTGGATATGAGTAACCCAAGATAGAGACCTTGGAAGCTGTGAAGAAGTTTTAATTGTAACTAGAAAACGATTCACTTACATTTTTTTTTAAACCAAATCAATTGTTTTTAGATTTTCAGTGACTGCTAAGACAGTCAGGTGGTATAAGGGGGCAATTATGGCACCAGGGCCATAATTTATATATACCACAATAATATATGCAATAAATATAACTCAAATTGTGCAGCCTCATTGAGACAGTATTATTTTCCCAGCAGTTTGTCTTCTTTAGTGATGTCATGTGCACTCACATGCATATCAACCCCCAAAATAAGTGTAATGACAAAACTATGGCAACACAGACAGGAGAAGAATTGCATTTTGGGTGTTCTAATGACATCACGTTTAAAATGAACGGACCTCCATAAAGCCTTTTGTATTAAAAACCCCAAAAGAATAGACCCATTGAGATCCTCTGTCTGTACCTGCAAGATTTTTGCGTTGTGCTGTAGACACTTGATTGACAGGTGATCCTGTGGAAGTGACCTTATATATAATATTAAGCTAACTAGTTAGCTGTTTAAATAATTAGCTAACTAGAGTAAGCTAGTATTTAGAATTGTGCCCAGGTGATTTATAGTCAGTTGTTTTGTTAAACTAAACAAGTTACTAATGTTTTCCCTTAAACCCGTTAAAGCCTCACCAGGACAAATAGACTCTTGGGATGGTTCTGAGCTGCTGAACATCACTCTGCAATAGTAATTCATAGTCAGCAGCATCTCATGAGAAATGCTCGGATATGTCAGAGTTAACAAGCTCCAGCTTCAGGCTTAAAAGTTACCTGAGTACACAGTGACAGAAAGCAGCAGCCAATCAGGGAGGAGGAGGAGGTGAGGAGTGTATGCATTTGTTCTCTTATTGGTTGGAATCTAGTAAATTATCATTGGACAGACCGTCCTTATTGTAGAGGTTTATTATGGTGGGGTTTTTTCCGCTACAGAAACTCCTAGCTCTTATTAAAGGCAGTTTCTGAAGGCTTATACAGACTTTATAGTCCCAGAATATAGAACAAACCCTGTCCCCAGAGCCAAAGCCAAACCCCACAATGGTGATCAGTGATCAGTCGCCGGGAACAAAAGTGATTAGTCATCAGAACAACGGTGATTAGTGATTGATGGTCGGGAACAACATTGATCAGTTGTTAGATTGACTATAATCCTAATCTGAACATTTCGTACTCACACGCTTATTGCTTCACGCTAAGGAGACAGAAATGCAGCAACTTAAAGAATGTGAAACCTTAGGATTTGAAGACAAAACAAGACTTGTGCAAACATGCAATGTACAGCAATGATTATGGGAAGGAAGACAAGCATGTTCAGCAGTAAGTGCAGGGCCCGGGGCAGGCCTCATACACCTCTCAGCTCTGTTCGGACTTGTGCAAACGTCCTTTATGGTTAAATGGAGAGAGTACATAAACATATCTGTAGGTAAATCTATTTTTTAAACCCTGTTTATTTATTTCCTGTAGAAACCCTGAAACCGAGGTCTTCACATGCACACTTCTTTACAAATGAATACTTCTTGAGCAAGAAAGAAGAAATAAGTCCCTGATATTTATTCTTTTGCTTAAAGAAGAAAGACTTACGTTTGAGAACTTGTTTTCACAGTAGTCAGCCACCTTGTTGAGATTGCTTTGATTGTCTAGCAGAGCTTTCTGTGCTTCTGGAGCCTTTTCCAGTGTCTTCATGATGTCCTCTGTGTTGTTGTACTTCATTGCCAGTTCTGTGTGGTCGGTGTTGAGGTAGTGCTTGTTTTTATAGACACGGGTAGGTTCAATGAGACGCAGGTAAACTGGAGACGTGTAAGCTTAAATTCAGGGCTGAAAATAGGAAGCGTGTGTGGACATGTTGACTGAATTGCATCCTCATACACAGGAGAATGCAGCCTATGGGAAGATGAAGAAAGGAATGAAAAACTATTAGGAACTCGGTCTATAGGATGTAACTCAAAGGCAAAACAATTAAAGCTATTGTTTTTAAATGATT
Organism: Tachysurus fulvidraco; assembly: GCF_022655615.1. Lineage (NCBI taxonomy): Eukaryota > Metazoa > Chordata > Actinopteri > Siluriformes > Bagridae > Tachysurus > Tachysurus fulvidraco. The sequence continues at coordinate 24,658,721 of NC_062525.1, forward strand.
CTGATACTAAAGTGATATTAAGTGAATAAATAAAAATTAGCATATAATTCTGGAGGTGTACTTCTGCGATGTGGCCATGTGTCAATGTGACGAATGAATCACTTCACTGATTTAATGTCTTCAGGGAGAATTGACTCTTGATTCAGTTCTTCAGAAAATATATGGTCCAGCTAGACAAGTACCTGTTCTTTGGGGTAGATGAAATAAAAATTAATGAATCAATGGATCATTTATTCACTCATCCTGGTCAGGGTTGCGATTGATCCAGGTTTCATTTCAAGACAGGGTAATGAAGCAGAAATACTGACTGGGTTTGGACTCCATGCCATTGTGCATTGTGCCAACCATGCATGCACTTATCCACACTCTTGTTCTCCTTTGGGGCAATTTAGCATAGCCAGTCCACCTACTGGCATGTTTTTTGAGAGTTGGGAGGAAAACAAAATGTGGATATGAGTAACCCAAGATAGAGACCTTGGAAGCTGTGAAGAAGTTTTAATTGTAACTAGAAAACGATTCACTTACGTTTTTTTTTAAACCAAATCAATTGTTTTTAGATTTTCAGTGACTGCTAAGACAGTCAGGTGGTATAAGGGGGCAATTATGGCACCAGGGCCATAATTTATATATACCACAATAATATATGCAATAAATATAACTCAAATTGTGCAGCCTCATTGAGACAGTATTATTTTCCCAGCAGTTTGTCTTCTTTAGTGATGTCATGTGCACTCACATGCATATCAACCCCCAAAATAAGTGTAATGACAAAACTATGGCAACACAGACAGGAGAAGAATTGCATTTTGGGTGTTCTAATGACATCACGTTTAAAATGAACGGACCTCCATAAAGCCTTTTGTATTAAAAACCCCAAAAGAATAGACCCATGTAGATCCTCTGTCTGTACCTGCAAGATTTTTGCATTGTGCTGTAGACACTTGATTGACAGGTGATCCTGTGGAAGTGACCTTATATATAATATTAAGCTAACTAGTTAGCTGTTTAAATAATTAGCTAACTAGAGCAAGCTAGTATTTAGAATTGTGCCCAGGTGATTTATAGTCAGTTGTTTGTTAAACTAAACAAATTACTAATGTTTTCCCTTAAACCCGTTAAAGCCTCACCAGGACAAATAGACTCTTAGGATGGTTCTGAGCTGCTGAACATCACTCTGCAATAGTAATTCATAGTCAGCAGCATCTCATGAGAAATGCTCGGATATGTCAGAGTCAACAAGCTCCAGCTTCAGGCTCAAAAGTTACCTGAGTACACAGTGACAGAAAGCAGCAGCCAATCAGGGAGGAGGAGGAGGTGAGGAGTGTATGCATTTGTTCTCTTATTGGTTGGAATCTAGTAAATTATCATTGGACAATGTATCCTTATTGTAGAGGTTTATTATGGTGGGTTTTTTCCGCTACAGAAACTCCTAGCTCTAATTAATGGCAGTTTCTGAAGGCTTATACAGACTTTATAGTCCCAGAATATAGAACAAACCCTGTCCCCGGAGCCAAAGCCAAACCCCACAATGGTGATCAGTGATCAGTCGCCGGGAACAAAAGTGATTAGTCATCAGAACAATGGTGATCAGTGATTAGTCTTCGACAACAACAGTGATTAGTGATTGATGGTTGGGAACAACAGTGATCAGTTATTAGTCATAGAGAACAAGGGTGATCGGTGATTAGTTGTCAGGAACAATGGTGATTTAGTGAATAGTCATTGAGAACAACTGTGATCAGCGGGTAGTCGTCAAGAACTACGGTGATTAGTCGCCGAGAACACCGGTGGTCGGTGATTAGTCGTCAGGAACAATGGTGATCAGTGATTAGTCATTGAGCACAACAGTGACTGGTGTTTGATCGCCAGGAACAACAATGACTAGTGATTAGTCTCCGAGAACATCAGTGATTAGTGATTGATGGTCGGGAACAAAGGTGATCGGTTATTAGTCATAGAGAACAAGGGTGATCGGTGATTAGTTGTCAGGAACAACGGTAATTAGTCGTCAAGAACACCGGTGATCAGTGATTAGTCGTCAGAACACCGGTGATCAGTGATTAGTCGCCAGGAACAATGGTAATCAGTGATTAGTCATTGAGCACAACGGTGATCAGTGATTGGTCGTCGAGAACAACAGCGATCAGTGATTAGTTGTCAGGAACAATGGTGATTAGTGATTAATCATTGAGAACAACGGTGATCAGTGATTAGTCTTCAGGGAAAACTGTGATCAGTGTAAGAAAAACACACTTAACTAGTAAAGCTTTAAACATCTTTAGACAGATCAGATTTATGCCGAGTTCACACATACGGCGACTCGCAACGACAACGTGAACGGAGATAGTAGCGTTTTCTATAAGAATTGCCGACTTCCGGCAACACGACAGACACAAGCGTGGCTGATCAGATGTGAGTGTTTCCACGTGAGCGACACGACGAAGTTAGGAAAAGTTTAACTTGATTCGTTATCATGTGGCACAAGCGCACGTGCTCCTTCTCCTTTATCCTGTACTAGTCATCATCTCATAGGCTTTATTTAAATGTGTATACAGTTTTGTTTGCTAATTTAACTCCTGGATATTATATTCAATTATTAGTATAAATTCTTATCTAATCAGTTCATTAGATTTAAGTTGGCAGTGTTTACTTGTTTTTGAAGTTTGATAATAAAGAGTTAATAAGTAATTCCCATCTGCTTTAAAAAGGGCCATCATTGCCTTATCATAAGCAGCATTATCTCCTGATATTTGTAACGATAAATCTGGTAATCGATGTGTGAGAAGTGCCACTGGTCCAAGGGGCTAATGAGCAAAGTCTTTCGTATTATTGCAGAGGATGTGAATAATAAGAACTTTTCAACAGACACTAGTGGGTGTGTCTTTGAGTGGTACACATGGTTCATGCCCTTGAAACATTTAATAAACACGACTGTAAAACCTGTTGTTAGCTGTTATGTTCTGTTAGCGAGATTATAAACATCAGCATTATGAACAGGAAAATACTTCTCAGAAACGCAGTCGGTTTAGCACGATCAGAGCAACCGCAAACGTTACTGCCATCGATCTTTATTGCCTTCTTCTTCTCAGATATAATTCTATTCAGCACGGCTGTATTCATCCTCCCGCCGTCTGCTGCTGATGAAGAGTGATGTGTCTCATCTTGCATGGACAGATGTGTGATGTGTTATTTTGAACAGTCTAGACTGTATGCGACCCACAGAAATCATTTCAGCTTGAAATAGCAGGAATAAATGAGAAAACAGATTAACCCACCCAGAGCAATAAATTTTTCATTTTAGCGTTTAATAACTGCCGGAGAATAGAAACCAAGCTCATGTGCGTTTGCTTTAACCCTCAGTCTAGTACAATGCTTTCATTTGCTTTAATAGAACAAGGCACTTGGCTAAAATATGATAATTCATTCATTTAGTCTGATTCTGGCTAAGAACTAGGGTTAGGGTTAGGGTTAGGGTTACATATATGCAGTAATCAATCTTGTTTTAGTCCAAAATGTCTTAAAGAGAAATTTAAGCTAAAGTATCAAAGAGTGAAAGAAAAACAAATCTTTTCCAAATTCTACTAGACTGTAGTTTGATTAAAGTACTTTGTTTTCCTCTTCCGTTTCAGAAAATCAGCCCTTACGTACGGCTTTCGCCTCGAATTTGTAAATATTTGGTCAGATGAAACATGTTGGACGTCATGTCATGTACAAGCTGTAGATAATCACTGCATTCGTTAAATGCTAATCTTTGGGTTTGCAGAGTTTTGGCCTTGGTACATTCATTCATTCATTTTCTGCCGCTTATCTGAACTTCTCAGGTGTCATCGGGCATAGAGGGAGGATACACACTGGACGGAGTGCCAAGCCATCGCAGGGCACACACACACTCTCATTCACTCACACACTCACACACTACAGACAATTTTCCAGAGATACCAATCAACCTACCATGCATGTCTTTGGACCGGGGGAGGAAACCGGAGTACCCGGAGGAAACCCCCGAGGCACGGGGAGAACATGCAAACTCCGCACACACAAGGTGGAGGCGGGAATCGAACCCCCAAACCTGGAGGTGTGAGGCGAACGTGCTAACCACTAAGCCACCACACATCACATCACATCACCTCTAGAACAAATACATTATCATCTATTGTAACTAAAAATACAATTTACTCCAAAGATATTAAGTAAAATCTAAAAACATTATAGAACAACATAATTGACTATTAAATGATTAGCATGCTAAACATACAGTAAATGATTTTATGATTATTACTGATTAACAAATCAGTTCTGTTTCAGCCCTCAGATCATTTTTGCCAAGAAATGTCATAAAAGTCATAAAAGACTGTATGATATAGTATGTGATTTAAATACCGTCGAGATACAGCAGTTATTTCCCTTTCTTTTGTAAATATGTAAGACTTGTTTTCCAACACTATTCCCCCATAATCTCTACCACAGGGGTGTTTATTTTAGCACTTCCATTCAGTCTCACAGCTCATCGCAGTTTCCTGACTAACAGTGACTCAGCATGGCTAACATTGATTAAGTGTGTCTCCCTTGTCACTGTCTGCTACACGATGTTGAACTTTCTACAGTATATTAATCAGACCTCTAATGCTTAACACTGGGGCTGGAATAGTGTTGTCCTCTGGACACCTTCCCTAAGTGTCTCTGCTCAGTATCTCCACATACCGACCAGTAGACCCGTGGCTAAATGTCGCTAGGGTGTAAAAACAGTGCTTATGACCCGCTTACTACATTAGACAGATTGTTAACACAACACCCCAGGGCTGGATCTTCAGGCTTAATCTTTGATATGTTTGTTTTCTCTCTGCAGTTCCTCTGCTATCTAAAGATGAGCAGGTCTTGAGATACATACTGACAAGTGTTTTCCTCACACCTCCATGGTCGGGGTTCGATTCCCGCCTCCGCCTTGTGTGTGTGGAGTTTGCATGTTCTCCCCGTGCCTCGGGGGTTTCCCTCCCCCGGTCCAAAGACATGCATGGTAGGTTGATTGGCATCTCTGGAAAATTGTTCGTAGTGTGTGAGTGTGTGAGTGAATGAGTGTGTGTGTGTGCCCTGTGATGGGTTGGCACTCCGTCCAGTGTGTATCCTCCCTCTATGCCCGATGACACCTGAGAAGTTCGGATAAGCGGCAGAAAATGAATGAATGAATGTACCAAGGCCAAAACTCTGCAAACCCAAATATTAGCATTTAACGAATGCAGTGATTATCTACAGCTTGTACATGACATCTGAGACAGGCATAGGCTCCCCGTGACCCGAGGTAGTTCGGATAAGCGGTAGATAATGAGTGAGTGAGAGTGAGAGTATGGCCAAGTTACTTCCACTAAGAACTGGTACTAGTGCTGCCAGTGCAATTGCAGACTAAAACCCCCAAAGCAAAGTCCAAGGGACGAACATCAACTATATGTCTGCTGCTTTGATAGTCTGATAAACAGAGTAAGAGGCCAAGAAAGAGTCATTTTTTTAAAATAAATATTGACAACCAACCTTTAAACTGCACGCAGTGGAACCTTGGGACCTTAAATACAGTCCAGGACCAGATTTTTTATTTCTGTGGCTACATCTGGGAGATATTTTAGAGGCTGGTAATGAACTAACATCACAATGTTCTACTCCAGCTTCAGCACCATCTGGAAACAAATCTGAATCTGAGGCACAGTTTGGACAGAAATGCTAACATGCAACCCATGGCACTGTGCTCTTTTGTTTGCAAAAGAGTTGTCAAAAGACTACTAAAGACTTCAGTGAGAGCATTAATAGAGGTTATGGATTATGTTTTATACTATGCTTGGGCTTAGTATTAGAAACAAATCGGCCTAGGCCACATGCTTGGCATTGACACTTGTATTGCAAAACGCTTTACAATCTCCAGATGTATGTTGATCAAAAACACAATCTAGACACACTACGGTCTTTAAATTCCACAGATCTATGTTGTAAGATCTCAGTCAAATATTGTCAGTTTGTTAGACACTACTCCAATCTGAAACTCTTTGACATTGCTGAGTGAAATCTCATTCTGGCAGTGGGACACTGTACATGGGGAAGCTCTCACCAATGTGGATTAATATAAATCATGTTTACCGTGTGTGCAAGGGTTACTCTTTCCAGAAGCCATAAAAAGGAGGACACGGGTTTCAGCCTAACTCTCTGTATTTGCTCCTACATATAACCCTAACCCTAACCCTAACCCTAACCCAAACTTCAGTTCTGCTGTTAGTTTTGAAATGACGTTCAGGGTCTTGTCCCCATTAAGTTTACTTCAGAATCATTTCCACACAGTTCTACTTTTGAAATTGGTGAACATGGACATTTGTATAAACTCAGATATAGAATGTTCATGAATGTTCATCATAGCCTAGTTCCTAGAATACTAACTCTACTACAAGCCATTGGAGGAACTGTAGGTCCCAGTGTATGCTGATGATGTATGTTGTTACCATTGCAGAACACCACAGCACCATGCATGGTATCCTGATGAGGATTCATGGCATGTTGCTGGAGATTCATAAGCCTGTTACAAGCTGAAGAGAGGGTATTCATATGCCATGATCCTCTAAGAGCCTGGTGAGATTTTACCCTCATGTGAAGTCCCTCATGTTAAGTTCTATTCTATAAAGAATTAAAAATTTCTTCATTCAAGACTTTTTGCCATTGTACCAGTAAGCAACAAAACTAGTGGGGAAACTGTATGCATATTGCGGTTGCCAGAGTAATCTTGTGGTTGAACCCATGATTTCTGCCCAAAGTCATATAACCTACTCAACTGATTACTAAACCTTGTAAATCTTCAGCAGCAGATCATTTAACTCCTGTAAGTTGTGAGGTCCTACATGGATTGGACTTTTTGTCCAGCACATCCCACAGATACTTGATCAGATTGAGATTTGGAAAATTTGGATGCCAAGTTGCCACCTTTAACTCTTTGTCATGTTCTTCAAACAATTCTGGAATGAGGCCACTGCCATTGGAGAATACCATTATCACTGTAGGAAGAAGTTGGGCTGCAGCAATGTTTAGGTAGGTTGTATGTGTCAAAGTAACATCCAGATGAGTGCTAGGACCCAAGGTTTAGAACAGCAATTCCTACACTAGCTAGCCTTTGCTCAACATCACATTGATTAGTCTTGGGTACCCAGGACTGGCCATTTCACCAGTTGTCCTTAGTTGGACCTCTTTTGGTAGGTACTAACCACTGCATCCTGGCAACAGCCCAAAAGACCTGCTGTCATTGGTCAGAGTCACTCAGATCCTTTTGATTCATTCATTCATTCATTAATTCATTCATTTTCTACCGCTTTTATCCAAACTACCTCAGGTCATGGGGAGCAGGATATGCCGTGGACGGAGTGCCAACCCATCGCAGGGCACACACACACACTCATTCACTCACACACTCACACACTACGGACAATTTTCCAGAGATGCCAATCAACCTACCATGCATGTCTTTGGACCGGTGGAGGAAACCGGAGTACCCGGAGGAAACCCCCGAGGCACGGGGAGAAAATGCAAACTCCACACACACACAAGGCAGAGGCGGGAGTCGAACCCCCAACCCTGGAGGTGTGAAGCGAATGTGCTAACCACTAAACCACCATGCCCCCCACTCAGATACTTAAGTTTATCTATTTCTCCGGCTTCCATTTATATTGGAATAAAATAGGAGAGCATTTTTACAAACTTATTGGTTTACGAATAAAATCAATGTGGTTTAAAATGGAATAGTACCCAGAAATATACGGTGTTGTTGTACAAAGAGGATGACTGGAGCACAGTATCAACACTGACCCCTGCTTCTAGTCGTACATTCTTTCCTTCCGAACTTTGAACTCAGTTTTATCTGCATTACCATTGTTTATATAGCATCTGTCAAATGCGACTCTGCACTGCAAGAATGATGTTAGGTGGCTGAAGAAATGCTAAATAATGTTTCATTAAGGGCACCAAATAGGTCAGGGCTGTGACAGGGTTCCTAATTGGTTGGTAGCAGGAGAAATCTCTTTTTCCAGGAAGGAAAACAATGGAAACATACATTACCCAGGAAGCATGGAGTCTTGCTCATGTAAACATGCAAGTCCATAATGTTCTTTATATCAACTCAGGTCCTGAAGCATATAAGATAAGCTGTTTGCCACAAATTAATGAAATTAATGAGTACCACATATGTTCACCATTCCTTTTCTTCAATTCACATTCCTTTTTCTCTATGGTTACCAAAAAAAATTAATTCTGTAATAGGGCGTTGATTTTCTTAACCATTTATGCAACGCAGGGTTGCAAAAAAACATGGAGTCTGATAAAGGGAAACAAGGCCGGAGAAAGCTGGAGGAAACCCTGAAACTCAAGGAGAACATCCAAACTCCATGCATATACAGTAGGATGGATACGGGAATCAACCCACAACCCCTGAGGTGTGAAGTAAACATGTTGACCACTAAGCCACCTGTCCCCTGAATTGTATCATATAAATATACAATTACATTCTTTAAATCTTAGCAATTTTCCTTTTAAATGTAAGTTTGGACTGATACTGTACTGTAGAACATTTTAGACACGATAAACCACATCAACATCCTTATACACCATGAGTATACGGAAACATAGCTATAAGTCTACAAAGCTATAACGGCTATAAATAAAAGGACTATGCGATAGTTTGCTTTAGACTGCCTCATAGATTCTAATGCAAAAATGTTGTAGGGCAAAAAAAAAAATACATTCATAAACGTATCATAAAGCAATTAAAGTTTTGCAGCCCTGGTTTTATTACTGCCATGATGAAGATGTCTGACCTGCTAGGTTTCTTAACATAGTGCTTTTTACATCAAAACCGTATCAGTGACTACAGAAGGTCGGAAATATTAGTTCTTCTAATATTCTAATTATCCATTCATTCATTTATGTTCTACCGCTTATCCGAACTTCTCAGGCGTCATCGGGCATCGAGGCAGGATACACCCTGGACGGAGTGCCAACCCATCACATGGCACACACACACACACACACACTCTCAATCACACACTACGGACAATTTTCCAGAGATGCCAATCAACCTACCATGCATGTCTAGGGTCTAACCCTAACCCCGAGGCACGGGGAGAACATGCAAACTCCACACACACAAGGTGGAGGCGGGCATCGAACCCCCAACCCTGGAGGTGTGAGGCAAACGTGCTAACCACGAAGCAATCGTGCCAATTCTAATTTCTTTAAAACGGTACACCATATCACTGCTTTTACGTCCCATAACATCCAGATTGCGCAATTACGTTTCATAAGAGGTGATAACACTGATCGATAAAGTGCATTGATGATGTTGGCACATGTTAATTACTTTATTAACTAAAATTAATCAGTTATTCATCAACTTTTATTTGCAACCAATAGCAAAAAAATTAGTTCATTAGTAGAAGTTGTAAAGATATGTGGTTATAAACATGCTATTAACTGCTAAACAGAGCAACACAACAGCAGATATGCTTGATAGCACAGACTCATAAAGTTGATCAGCATTATTCACAGAACTGCTTTGCGTCATTTTATGATCTCTGTTCCGTGGAGAGTTGATTGAAATCTTGTCAGCGGTTTTTAAGTTATGATGTCTCTTTTCTCACACTAAAACCACGGATGGATTCTAAAACATTCTCGCCGATGTAGCAATACACACATTGCATATGGGATTTTAGCCAAATCAATGATGAACTATGTGATCAGAGGAATGTTATATGCTCCATGTGTGTCTTTTTGGGGTATGTGAAATTTAAAATTTGCTTGCTGTTCAAAACAGAACATCTGTTGTAGTGTTAAACCTCTGTGTTATCTTTGAACCAAGGCATAAATTGCGTGCAATCCAAATCTCCGGATCATTCGAGGTCATTGTTCAGGCCTTACGCATGAGATGATAGTATAGTTTCATTGAGCAGGGAAGTAGCTACTATGCAGCTTGTGTGAATTTTAGACCATTGCACTGCTAAAGTTAAACCAGTGGCTAATCCTTGGTAGTTAACTGAAAGCTAGAGATTGCAGAAGTTTCTATGTCATGGGAAGACTACGGTATCTCAATCACAAATATACTGGTAAGAAACACACAGAGTACCACTCCATTGGGGACCACTCCAGTGGTGGCATTCTATTGGTACAGTACCACTCCTTTATTTACCACTCCTTTGGGTGTCAGTCGGTTGGGTGCCTCTTCATTGGGTACCGCTCCATTGGCAGCATTCTATTGGTACCACTCCTTTGGGTGTCAGTCGGTTGGGTGCCTCTTCATTGGGTACCACTCCATTGGGAACCACTCCAGTGGCAGCATTCTATTGGTACCACTCCTTTGGGTTTCAGTCGGTTGGGTGCCACTCCATTGGGAACCACTCCAGTGGCAGCATTCTATTGGTACCACTCCTTTGTGTGTCAGTCGGTTGGGTGCCTCTTCATTGGGTACCACTCCATTGGGAACCACTCCAGTGGCAGCATTCTATTGGTACCACTCCTTTGTGTGTCAGTCGGTTGGGTGCCTCTTCATTGGGTACCACTCCATTGGGAACCACTTCTGGAACCACAGGAGTCTGAAGTTACAATCACCACAGACTCATTATAACTAGACTGAAGATTGCAAGGACTTTGCCTTGTATTGCTGCAGTATGATGATAGGGTCTGAATTTGGCATGAATCCATGGACTACCTACCTTGTGATTATCATGGTGGTTTAAAAGTGTTTGCCTCACATCTTCAGGCTTGGGGGTTCGATACTTGCATTCAAGCTGTGTGTGAAGAGTTTGCATGTTTTCCCCGTGTTTTGGGGGTTTCCTCCAGGTACCCTGGTTTCCTCCCCCAGTCCAAGGATTGTGAGCTGTTTGATTGATTCTGATTTGTTCATAGAGTGTGTATCTGATTGCAATTGGTGTCCAATTGGTGCCCATGGTGTCCCCCGCCTTGTGCACCAAGTCCCCTGGGATATTCTCTAGGTTGTGTAAATCAGATGGTACAGAAAATTGATGGATGAAATACTATTCAAGGTGAAAGACTTCTATTGCAATGTTCTTGAGATAATACATATTTATATTGGCATCACTACTGTACCTACATGACCTAACTTCTGCTTCGTAATGGACCAGCCATGCTTTAGTCGCCATTTATCCAGCAACTGGATTTTCTCCAGTCAGGTTAAGATGATCAGATGGTTAAGTCTGTGGTTTTACTGTGGATTAGTGTGTAAGTTGACTTTATTTTTGCCTGTCAATATTTCCCGGTATAGACACTAGCCATTGCAGTGCACATTCCCAAGCTCAAATTCTCCACAGGGATCATGTTATTAATCATCATTTTTAGTCTGTTTGACTAAATGGAAAGATTTAAGCTTGCACCATAGAGTGGAATAGAGTGGTTTTACACTGAATAAGCACTTCAGTGTCCAAAAAGAAAAAAAAACCAAAAACCTCACGTAATTTTCTTGAGGATTGAGAGTGATTTCTCATGGATAATAGTCAACTGGCCATAATTATGGTAATTCCCTATACAGGGTATGGACTGGGTTATAAAAAACTCCAGTTGTGACTCGTGTACAGGGCTCAGGGGTTTGTTTTTTGGCATGAATGTATAACATTTTGTTTTTCCATTTTTCCCCAACATTACCCAGTGCAGGGAAGAAATTGCTTTCAGTCTCATTACATTCTTCATTGCTGTTGCAATAATTGCAATTTCTCTGTTATCACAAAGCCAATATGACCCAATACAATGAATCTCATTTCCATTGTGGTCTTTCATTCTTCGCTGTAATTTATTTCGCTCTATTGCCCACAAGCTCACACCACTTTGTTGCTGAGAGACAGACAGTTTTCTGCAATTGACAGCCAGTTGTTATGCTTCCTGTGGCTTTGCAAATACAGACCACGCTAAGGAGTATTGGACTATCGATCTCTTTAACGGTTATTTCATTTCCACTGTGTCATCTTTAGCTGGGCAGAAATAATCTTTTAGAGTAAACTGAAGAGACTGTTCTCTGTTTGACTCTATTCTCGCAACACTTAATACTTGAAACCGGGGGCAAGGATTATAAATGTGTTACGAGGAAGACCTTTGGATTTTATTCTGTCCGCTTAAGTTGACTGGAACCTAATGTGTGTAGAAAGCCGATAAGGCTTTGTCTCCCCAAATGGCATTGAGAGGGGAAAAAATTGCCCGAGAAATCACACAACGCCCTCCTTATCTTTATCATTCTATTTTTTTTGTATCTCCTTTCCAATCCACATTCCATACTCTTTCCCCTCTTCCACTTTAAGCTGTGAGAGCATGAGCCGTTTGACAGCTCCTGAGTGCCGTGATTGAGGAACGAGTGCACAGAGCACACGGCTCATCTTCTGCCTGTGACACCATTATCGTCAATAGCAGCTGCTGTAGTGAGGGCTTTTAGGCTCAGAAGGGTTCCATTATCGTTTTTTATCCAGCACAAACAGAAGGGATAGACAGGTAGGTGTAAGGAAGAGAGAGAGAGAGAGAGAGAGAGAGAGAGAGAGAGAAGAAGCTTTGATAGTAGGAAGGTGGGCATTTGGGAGAAATGGAGAGAAGGAGAGAAGGGAGAGGAAGGAGGGGGTGTGAAAGGAAGGATTGAACCCTTTCCCATCAGCTTGTGAGGGGAAGGCAGCTAGAGAGTGTGGGCTGGGTTAAACTCCACTTAAAAGGCACCGGCTGCGAGCGTTCTGAGTCTGAATTACTGATAGACGGGCAGGGGAAAGGGGGAAAGAAGAAAAGACAGAGAGAGGTGAGAGAGAGAAAAAAAAACACTTGAAAGGACCATCCAGAGGTGTGCGCACCTAGACACACTTCTGCAGAGGTCTTCACACAGCAACCAGGTTTATTTTTAGCTTTCAATCTTGCTTGGAGTTTCTCGGCACTTTTTCCACTCCGTGGAACCCACAATGCTCTGGGCCTTATTGCTGCTGTCTCTCGTCGGAGCCGAGGGGGCTCTGAGACCCGAGTGGCAGCCTGGGAAGTACGAGTCCACAGAGGCAGAGGCGGCTCGGTTTCTGAGTGATTACAACTCGACTGCCGAACAAGTGTTCTCCTATAGCACACAGGCGAACTGGGAGTACAACACCAATCTGACGGACCACAATTCCCAGCAACAGGTATGAGTCATGGTGCATGTCAGATGCTCTGTCATTGTGGTTGTTGTTAGAAGTTATGTGTCACATGTGTCTGGGTTTAAAAGAGTCCTCAAAAGCTTACATTATGAGATGACATGACGGCTGCTTTATGAACGACATTTGCAGGGCCACTATAGCCAGATGGCAGTCCTGATGTAATGGGTGGCAATAAAATGACACACATTTATGGTTTCCTTATGGTGGTATTTTTATCACAACACATCACAACGACCTATAATTAACTTAACCAGAACATGGAAAATAAGCAATGAGCAAGCTTAATGTCTTCTGTAGGCTGTCAGGAAAGGAAAGAAATAGCTTTTCAATATGTAATGCTATCAGCGTCTGACAGAATGCTTGCCGTAACTGTCCAAAATCACAGTGCCAAGACTGTACTAGATTTACAGCGATGGTGATATAGACGTGGGCTTTTGTATAAAGCCAGGAAAGTAAAGATGTGCTTCTCATCATCATTCAGAGGATTATGCTTTCCTACTTCTTAAAGAGTGAGCACACACACATACACACAGGCACACACACGCACACACACACAAACACGCACTGTGTTCCTGTCAAATATTCTTCACTTTCCACACAGCTTTCCCAACCCTGTTACGCCCAACAGGTGTGACCACACTCTGACCCCAGACCCTCATCCTAGAACTTGACAGGACACTCCAGAGAGCTGAAATTTAGAACCAAGAACCAAACCAAAGAGAGGCATGTGGTGCACTGAGCCTAACCTGCGGCTCGCCTGGTGTGATGTCTATTGTTTTGGAAAGATCGGATGAGGTGATCAAAGCGCCTTTGTCCTGAGCAGAGGCGTGGGGCTGAATTCATACCAAAGAAACACAGTTATGTAAAAGCAACAAAGCCCAATGGCTACATACCAAAAGAAAAGAACACAGAAGTTCATTCCTAACCATCTCGTATCTTGAAGTGAGTCTGATTAGACAGGATACTACAACAGGATTTGGCAATATTAATATGTTAGGTAACCCATCAGACTGCCCAGTCACATGTTTTCATGGCCCAGAAACCTAATTGACTTGGATAAAGGGAAGTCCCTCCACCCATTCATCCATCTATCCATCCATCCATCCATCCATTTTCTGTTGTGTTTATCCTACACAGGGTCACAGGGAACCTTGATCCTATATCCCAAGGGTCTTGGGGTACAAGGCGGGGAACATCCACACTATAGACAATCTAGCGATACCAGTCATGTCTTTAGACTAGGGGAGGAAACTGGAGTTCCCACAGGAAATCCATGAAGCAAAGGAAGAACATGCAATACTCCAAGCACACAGGTTGGAGGTGGGATTCGAACCCCCAACACTAGTGTTGTGGTGCTAAGTACTATGCAATCTCTGTTGTAGCTTAAATGAGATAATTACATACTGTATGGTGAGCTAGTGGTTAGTCATAAATGTAGAGAAACGTGGCATCCTGTTGACAAAATATCAGCAAGTCATTGGCCAATCATATAGGTTGTGACATGTTTTTCTTTCTCTAGAAAATGACGATGACTTAGTTAGTTGATATGATCTTTTGTGCTGGATTTTATCTTTCTTATTTTTTTCACAACATATCTTGTGTTTTCTTGATTTTCATAATCTCATCAGTGCTTCAGAGGGGCAAAAGGTGGCTTATTGCTTTTCCTCACACCTCTGAGCTTGAGGGTTTGAAGATTTTGCATGTTCTCCCCATGCTTCGAAAGTTTTTTCTGGGTACTCTGTTTTCCATCCCCGGTACTATGACGTGTTGTAGGTTTTCTGTAGTGTGTTTGTGTGTGTGTGATTGTGGCCTGTAATGGTTTGGCACTCCACCCAGGGTTTCCCTTGCTATGTGCCTCCAGAATCCTGGGAGAGACTGTAGGATCCCTGTTTTCAATAACCACTCAATTAATGCACCTCTAAAAAGTTCTATTTAAAGCTGACGTGTTTAGTGGAGCAGGGGGTGGGATTTCATCTCAAGTATTAGCATACAATCTAAACAACCAACCAACCAACCAACATGATCCAGCACAACAGATAGGGTAAATAGCTAAATGACCACTTCCAACAAAATAATCATGCACGATTTTTAATTAGTCTCTAATAAAACTTCCATGAAAGAGAGAGACCACCCTTTAAAGTGCTGATGCTGTGAAACAACAGAGTGAAAGCTGAAATATCACATCCTGACTCATCAGGTATCGACTATCCGCACAGAAGGAGAAGAATTATTTGTCTAACACTGAGAGGCAGACGTGAAAAGAATTAGAAATTGTGTAATAGTAGTAATGTATTGTGGCTCTGGGTTGTTGATCGGAGAGGATCGGGGTTCAAGGCCCAGGACAGCCAAACTGCCACTGCTGGGCCCTTGAGCAAGGCCCTCAACCCTCCCTGCTCCTGATACATGATATGTATCATAGCTGCCCCTGCACTCTGACCCCAACTTCCTCAGTTGGGGTATGTAATGAAAAGAATTCCACTGTGCTGTAACGTATATTTGGCGATAATAAAGGCTTCTATGCCTCCGTTCTTCTATCTATATCAGTGAGGTCCTTTTATGGTAAACTGAACTTTATTAGTAAAACAGACGTTGTTTTGAGTTTCTAACCTTTTTTTTATTACAATTTCCATGTGGTCAAGTAACAATAAAAGAAAATATGCCCATGCTTATCATTCCCAGAAGTTTAGGTCAAAGGAAATACATGGCGATGGTTCTGTGAGTGTGGAAATGTCAAAGCGAGGCCGGAGTTAATGTTTACAGACTGTCATTTTTTTCTTTCCTCTTGTTAATCAGTGGTGGAGATAACCAAGATTTCAAAGATCTGCGGTCGTCTTTGGTCAAAGATGGTGAAAGGAGAGTGGTGAATTATGAGTGATGCTGCCTCAGTGCAGGATAAAGATAAAGCTTGTTCCTCAGTTAAACTAAGAGGAGATGGAGTCCAGGGTCACTCACGCAAATCACAGCAGGATGTAGGAATCCTGTTTTTGCGTGTATGCTATCAACTTCCTAAATGTCCGATTGCGATCTCCTGTAAATATTTGTCTATCCTTTTTGTCAAGAATTTGACATCAGAGGTTCATAAGTGCTTAGAAAGCTTTATCTCAGATTACCGGCTCTTTGCAATAACAGTATTCCTGGCAGTGTAAATGAAATGATTCCCTTGAGTATTAAATATCCATTAACTTGGTTCTCTGTCTTTCTATCAAAAGCCAAATGCTCTTCCTATTCAGCTCATTCAGTAGGATAGAAATAAGCTTAGACTGTTTTGTCTCTTTCGATACAAAAATGTAAATATCGTGGGTGGTTGGTTAGCTTAGCTTATGTTAGGTTACACAGATCCACCCGATTCAGGTCTTAACTTACACTCTGAGACATACTGTAGATGAACAAACCAAAGCAGACACAAACACAGGATTAGGATGAGTTCCCTGAGTGCCACAACAGGAACCGATACTAATTTCCTTTTTGTTGGTTCATTCATCGGCTGAAACTGCTGTAAAACCTTTTTTTAGGCACATTAATAGCACCACTTTTCTCTGATGTTTTACAAAGGTGCTGGCGAAACTGGAGAAGCAAGCTTTCACAGAAGCATGGGGAAAGCTGGCTAAGGACACCTTCAATGAAACACTCATGGACACCTTTACTGATCTGACACTGAAGACCCTTATCAAGAAGATTAATGTCTTGGGATCCGCCAACCTCCCTGCCGCCGAGCGAGAGCGGGTTAGTCCGTGCTAAAACTAGTGCTAACGTGATTGGTCTGAATAACAAAATACACAGATGACAGAGATAAGTCATGCTGTATATCGTTCGCATATCACAGTCTTGTGATTGTGCTTAAAACTTATTGCACTTCCATCCAGTTCCAAAGAAAGTGATTTTTATTTCTGTTTTTTTAGTACAATTTAATTCTGAGTAAGATGGGCAACATCTATTCCACCGCAAAGGTATGTCCCAATCCAGGAGACTGCTGGTCTTTAGAGCCTGGTGAGTAAATGCCTCCTTTTTTAGTAAACAACATAATATTTTTGCAATGTTCAGTATCCCATGTTAGTTCTTTGGTGTTATCTCTCTGAGATATAATAGGGGAATGAGAGAAAAGTTAAGTGGCATGTAACTCACACACACACACACACACACACACACACACACACACACACACACACACACACACACACAGGAAGAAGCGTAATGCTTGACTCTTTCATAACATTTCAGTGGAATAGCACAAAATCAACCCGAAACTACCCATTTCCTTAGTTAAGGGGCAAGATGCTAATTTTAACATAGACGCATGATAATTATACGTTTACAGGACACCTTCATTCAAGTATAAAAATATCCGGATGACACCAACCTTTGAGACCAAATTAGAGACTTTAGTGATTCCACAGAACGTCGTTTCTTGCACGTGTTTTAATTTATGTTTTACTTTTAGAACTGACAGATATTTTGGCCAAGTCACGAAGTTACAAGAAGCTACTCTATGCCTGGGAAGGCTGGCACAACAACTCTGGACTACCACTCAAACCCCTTTACTCTGAATTTGTCGATCTGAGCAACCATGCCTCCGTTATGGATGGTGAGCATCTCATTTATCATATAGAGAAAACAAGGTGGAAATTGAATGTTTGACAAAAAAAAGAATGTTCCAGGATGAGACGAAATGTTCATTTGTTCACGCGTCTCCAGGCTTTGCCGATACTGGGGCTGAATGGCGTTCCTGGTACGATTCTCCAACCTTCAAGGAGGACTTGGAAAGCCTGTTCAAGCAGCTGCAGCCCCTCTACCTGAACCTGCATGCCTTCGTACGTCGAAAGCTGTATAACTTCTACGGCCCCAAGTACATCAATCTCAAAGGCCCCATCCCGGCCCATCTGCTCGGTCAGTTTCTACAGTATCAGAACTTGCTTTGTACATGAAGAACTATACTGAAATATCTTGTTTGTGTTGGGTTCTTTAGGAAATATGTGGGCGCAAAGCTGGAACAACATCTATGACCTGATGATCCCTTTCCCTAACAAGCCCAACGTGGACGTGACTGACAACATGGTTGCGCAAGTAAGTTAGTAATCTACATTAAACTTTGAGGAGACAACTGTCCTCCATCCAGGGCGTCAAATGATAAGCTAGATCACGCAAGTTAGTCACAAAAGTTAGGCTAAGCCTGGTAGGAAATCCCAAATCCAAGAGAAGGGTTGGTATACACAAAGAGATTAGTAGAGAATGAAGAAAGGGCATTGACAAATAAATTGTCCTTTTCACAGGGCTACAACGCCACCCACATGTTTAGAGTGGCTGAAGAGTTCTTTACCACTCTTGGTCTATTGCCGATGACTGACATGTTCTGGAATAGGTCCATGCTGGAGAAGCCTGATGACCGAGAGGTGGTATGCCATGCCTCTGCGTGGGACTTTTACAACCGAGAGGACTTTAGGTAACGTTTCATTATCAAATACATCTCTCTCTCTCACTCATTTTCTACCGCTTATCCGAACTTCTCGGGTCACGGGGAGCCTGTGCCTATCCCAGGCATCATCGGGCAATGAGGCAGGATACACCCTGGACGGCGTGCCAACCCATCGCAGGGCACACCCACACTCTCATTCACTCACGCAATCACACACTACAGACAATTTTCCAGAGATGCCAATCAACCTACCATGCATGTCTTTGGACTGGGGGAGGAAACTGGAGTACCCAGAGGAAACCCCCGAGGCACGGGGAGAACATGCAAACTCCACACACACAAGGCGGAGGCGGGACTCGAACCCCGACCCTGGAGGTGTGAGGCGAACGTGCTACCCACTAAGCCACCGTGCCCCCCAAATACATCTCATTTCACAAAATAAAAAACAACCAAAATATTTTCATAGGAGCTGCAAATATTTTATTAGGGCTTTTCACAAGTGAAATAGTAAAAACCTCGGAACCCCCTTGGAACCCCCTGAATCCTGGCTTTTCACACTGTACATTCCTAAACCCTGGCTTAACCAATATGATCGGATAAATCCAGCATGAAACTGCTGTCTCACACTTTTATATCAGTGACAATAAAAAGGGACAGTTAATGTTGTTCTGCACCCATGCAGGTACTGGCATGTAGTTGACCGGGCATTCGTTGATGTATACGTCTTCCTATAATTTTTCTGTGTCCCATTTTTCCTCTTGCTACGGCACACACTTTTGGCATGTGATGTGAAGTGTTTTTAACTTTGCCTCAGTGTGAAACATCCTCTATCTGAGGTTAAAACCAGCAAACAAAAGAGTTAAGATCAGTGTGAAAAGACATTTTTAGTAATTCTATGATAAGTTATACTTCATCCCAATGGTTCCATCTTTATCCCTGGCAGGATTAAACAGTGTACAACCGTGAAAATGGAGCAGCTCTTTACTGTACACCATGAGATGGGTCATGTAGAGTATTACTTACAATACAAAGACCAGCCGGTCAGCTTTAGGCGAGGAGCCAACCCTGGCTTCCATGAGGCCATCGGAGACGTGCTGTCCCTGTCTGTATCGACACCCAAACATCTGCACACTATTGGCCTGCTTGACACTCTAACCGATGACTATGGTAATTATAGAAGCCCTTTAGAAATAATCAACAAAACTCAATAAGGTATTGATTAAATTGGATAAATATAATTAATGACTGATTTGGTGTTTTCCAGAAACCGACATCAATTACCTGTTAAAGATGGCGTTAGAGAAGATCGCCTTCCTTCCTTTCGGATACCTCATTGATCAGTGGCGCTGGGGTGTGTTCAGTGGACAAACAGCACCTGAACACTACAATTCAGAGTGGTGGTACCTCAGGTATGTTAATTGCAGCAGAGCCCACAGATGATGTAGACAATATCTACGTTATACAGTATACAGTATAGATGATCTCTATCTGTAAATGTTCTCACAAACCTCATGTCTGTATTTCATAGAAAAAAATACCAAGGTGTCTGTCCACCAGTAAGACGGTCAGACGATTATTTTGACGCTGGGGCAAAATATCATATTCCAGGAAATACTCCATACATCAGGTGAGATGATCATCTAGTTTCCAATGAAGATTTCACTCTTTCTCTATTTGAACACTGTAATGTTCTCTAATGTCCTAAGACTATCAGGTTTAGCTTCTGCTTGGTTGGGATAAAAGCCTACACCCACATCGGGCCTCTCTCCGAATAAAACTGGACCCCGCTGGTCTACTGCGTCTTTATTTTTATTAGAGCTGATCACTTCAAGAGAACAGATAAGTGGATATATGGTCTAAATTTGTGTCTTTTAGGTACTTTGTGAGCTTCATCCTGCAGTTCCAGTTTCATAAGAAGCTTTGCCAGGAAGCTGGACACACTGGACCACTGCATAAGTGTGACATCTATAGATCACACAAGGCCGGGGCTGTTTTAGAGTATGTATTAGTCCAGAATTCCTGCTTGAATATCTCAGGAAGTTCAATTCAATTCAATTCCAATTTTTTTTAAGTGTTTGCTTTGCTTTGGCTCTAAAGGAAAATCATGAAATCTGGTTCATCAAAGATCTGGACTGAGGTGCTGCAGGAGAGTTTGGGCACAAACAAAATGGATGCCAATGCTCTCATGGAGTATTTTAATCCCATCTCTACCTGGTTGGAAGAACAGAACAAGCAGTCAGGCGAAACACTCGGCTGGCCCGACTTTGATTGGATGCCTCCTGTTCCACTAGGTTACCCAGAAGACATCGGTAAGCTCTAAGTGTAACTATCAGGGTGGAACGATGACGATATATTACATGGAAATTCAATACAATTTAGTGTTTGTTAAAATTGTCTATTTTCTAGGTAGACTTTTTTTTTTTTAAACCAAACATCCACTTAAACTAAATCTTGCACAAAACCTTCTCAAACTAGCACAAGGGGTTTGAAAATTGGAAAGGGAGTCTCTTCATTCTTCTTCTTCTTCTTCTTCTTCTTCTTCTTCTTTTTCTTCGCACCATAAATTCCACAATTTTGTTTCAAAACACTTTGAACCTGGTGTAGAAATCATGAACCTGGCAACCGTAGTGGGTGTGTCGGAAGTCCTGCAGGTTCACTAGTATGCAGAACTTTCTTTTTAAATCCTGTTTCCTCCTCCAAACTCAGTGGTCTTGGATCTGCAGCCATGAACGTCTCACTGATCACACTGATTTCATTAACCTGGATTGAATCAGCCAGGAAAGGCTGTCTTACAGCAGCAGACAGTGTGTGTTATTTGTGTGTGTTTTATTTGTGTGCATGTGTCTTTGTTTTCATAGTGTTAGCATATGGTTAACATGTTAGCATCTTGATCTTATGTCAGCTCCAGTGTGAATAGGAGAAACGGTACGAGAGGTGGTTTAGGACACATTTTTATGTCTCGGAAACAAAACACCGTGTCGCTCTGTAGCCCATAGCCGATAATACGAAGACCATATATGAGATTTATTAAAATTGTAGTATATTTTGTATTCTGTCTTGTTATACACCTTTTGTCATCTTCGAGACTCTTTATTAACTCTAAAAATCACTTTGAGGACACAGACTGAATCACGTGAATCATTTAACCTATTTGAATCTTTTGATTCATTTGAACCTAGTGAATGGTTACAAATCTAATTCTCATACATGTAGTGATCTTATCTTGAGCACCCACTACAACAGTGTAAAAATTTTCTTTATTCACAGCTGACAAAATAACAGATGAGGAACAAGCAAAACTGTTCCTGTCTGAATACAACTCCACAGCAGAGGAAGTGTGGAACGCTTACACAGAGGCTTCGTGGGCCTACAACACCGACATCAATGAAAAAAACAAGCAGGTTATGGTGAGTTCCCGTCATTATACAGTGCTTCACTGCATCTACTTCGTGTTCTTACACGTATTTTTTTTTTTTTTTTTTGTGCTAATCAGCTGCAGAAGAACCTGGACATGGCCAATCACACCAAGACCTACGGGATGGAGGCTCGCAAATACGACACTACTGATTTCCAGGACGCCTCTGTGAAGAGGATCCTGAAGAAGCTCAGTGATCTGGAGAGAGCTGCACTTCCTGATGCCCAACTGATAGAGGTACGAGAGAGAGACAGAGGGAGAGAGAGGGACAGAGAGAGAGAGAGGGACAGAAAGAGAGAGAGAGGGGGGACGGAGAGAGGGGGGAAAGGGAGGGAGAGAGAGGGGGAGGGGGTAGAGAGACGGGGGAGGTGGGAGAGATAGACAGAGAGAGAGAGAGAGAGAGAGAGAGAGAGGGACGGAAAGAGTAGGAGAGGGACAGAGAGAGAGAGAGAGAGAGAGAGAGAGAGACAGAGAGAGGGGGGCAGAGAGAGGGGGGGGGCACGTATCTCATGCAGATAGAGTAGTTTTGTAATTAAAAACCTGGCCGATTTATTAATACCTACAAACGTTCATTTATTTTTATTTTTTACTTTCAAAAGAAAACCAACAAATAAAATAAATAAATAACGCTGAAAGGAAAAATATAACAAGAATGATAGAAAGATCATAAGTAACAAATAAATAATGAATAACACAATGTAGAAATAAACAAGTAAACAAATAAATAATGCTGAAATTAAGAAAAATATACATTTACAAAAACTATATTTTAAATAGAAATTGTATTATTTATTTGATGCAATAGAGGGTATATTTTGTTATTTATTAGCAAACTAGAATTGTTCTTATTTTTTCCTTTTCAGCATTATTTATTTATTTATTTGTTTGTTTGTTTATTTATTTATCTATCTATCTATTTATTTATTATCATGGTATTAATTTGCCTTTTTTCAGCTTTATTTATTTAATTATTCTATCTATCTATCTATCTATCTATCTATCTATCTATCTATCTATCTATCTATCTATCTATCTATCTATCTATCTATCTATCTATCTATCCTGTTTTAACATCACTGGCTGTTTCCAGTCTGTAATAATAAAAAAAAAACAAATAACACAAAATTATTTTAGAAAAGAACGTATTGTGAAATAATTAATTCAAATATCGGTATCATCACATTTTTATAGGACCAATTAGTTTAATAATTAGCCTAATAACCGAAGGGCAGCATATTTTACCTCCGAGAAGAGATCTGGGGCTGTAGAGTCAGAGCTCTAGTCTGGGGCTTAGGAAGGGTTTAGGAGTAAAAACTGTATTTGAGAATGTGTTTGTAATCTAGGAAGGAAGAAGAGTTTCAGGACTTTCACTTAATATCCATTATATCTGGACCGATCCTAATATTTTCTCCTCTCTGTCTTTATAGTACAATGACTTGCTGGCCTCCATGGAGACCACGTACAGTGTAGCTAAAGTCTGTGAAGATAATGGTAACTGTCTACCTCTAGATCCAGGTGAGTGTTTTCTGTATTTCTCCTGACATGAGAAAGGGTCACGCTGGGATTTGGACTAGCCCTCGTTTATCACGCCGGATATGAACGGATTCATCCACCAAGACATTTTAGTGCTGATGAAGAAAAACTTTTGCTACACTGATAAATTTATTCAAAATAACTTCCACTTTTTTATTCACGTCTTCATGCCTTTTCTTTTCTCTCACCATGAGTTGTCGTTTTGTCTTACGAGCCCTCTGTGAACGTGACCTTACCTTATAAGGAGTTTTTTGGGAGTGGCGTCGGGAACGTGTTTTGCGCTTTGTAATGAAAATACGCCTTACAAAAATATTTACACAAATTTACTAAAAAAAAAAAAAAAAGTAATAACTGAAAAATTGCATTTGAACTGGTACAAAAAAAAGAAAAACAGTCTATTGGTCTGACGGTCGGACGTTTTTCTTTCAGACCTAAATCAGATCATGGCTGAGTCCAGGGACTACGACAGGCTGCTGTTTGCTTGGCAAGGCTGGCGAAATGCTTCAGGAAGAGAACTGCGCCAAAGCTACAAGAGATACGTCGAGCTTGCCAACATAGCTGCCAGGAGTAACGGTAAATGGCTCCGACTGAAGGCTACAGTATGAATACAGTAAAAATGTAGTTTGCTCTTTATTAAGGCTAAAAATAAACAAAAAACCCCCTTCGTTCCTCGACAGGTCATGCAGACAACGGTGCTTTCTGGCGTTCTTTGTACGAAACGCCAACCTTCGAACAGGACCTGGAGGCACTGTGGAAAGAGCTCCAGCCGCTCTATCTCAACCTCCACGCGTACGTACGGAGAGCGCTCTTCAAAAAGTATGGAAAGGAACGCATCAACCTGAAAGGGCCCATTCCTGCACATTTACTAGGTACGAGTTACCCGTAAAAACGCACGTGTCGGATCTCGGCATTAGGAACGACGGAGAACTGTTCTAGCAAAAAGAAATCTGTACAGCCTTTGGCAATAATGACTGGTCAATGAAACAGGATCTACAGAAAGGCTTGCTTTAGACTGAGCTCTGTGAAGAGATCCACCATAATCGGACTTGAAGCTGAGCCTGAATATGTATTCCATATTTCCTATGAATATGCGCATTAGTATTCTGCTGCCGCGGCAACTCCAAAAGAGTCGGCAGGATTTAATGTGCTTTCAAAAACCGTCAAGCGTGACAGTACGCGCGCGTGTGTGTGTGTGTGTGTGTGGGAGTGAGTGAGAGTACACTCTCTCTCTCTCTCTTACACACACACACACACAAACAGTGCTTCCACATGGCTGAGTGAAATCGGAATTCAATACCCAGTGGCATACATGGGATGTGGTAGCCTAGTGGTTAAGGTGTTGGGCTACCAATCGGAAGGTTGTGAGTTTGATTCCTACGTCCACCAAGCTGCCACTGCTGGGCCCCTGAGCAAGGCCCTTAACCCTCAATTGCTCAGTTGTACAAAAATGAGAAAAATGTAAGTCGCTCTGGATATAAGGGCGTCTGCTAAATGCTGTAAATGTAAATGTATCTCGACGCTCCACAGACAGACGCTGACCTATTTTTGTGATCTAACACTAGATTTTGTCTTTCAATCTTTTTTCAGGAAACATGTGGGCTCAGACCTGGTCAGGAATCATGGACTTGGTGAACCCGTATCCTGATGCCGCTCAGGTGGACGTCACACAAGCCATGATAGAAAAGGTGATGAAGCTTTTTCTTGACTTTTTATTCAAGCTGCAGATTTTGGTGAGCTTGGTTTAATCCATAAGAGAAATAAAGAAGGGAAGTGATTAAAGCTCCCAGAGTGTGACCTATTAAGGTATTTTCTTAGGGCTGGGACGCTTTGAAGATGTTCCAGGAGTCCGACAACTTCTTCACGTCAGTGGGCCTGGAAGCTATGCCTCAGGAATTCTGGGACAAGTCGATGCTGACGAAACCTGCAGACCGTGAAGTGGTGTGTCATGCCTCAGCCTGGGACTTCTACAATCGTAAAGACTTCAGGTATGAACGAGCTCAGAGGGAAATGGAACGGAGGGAACGTTTGCTAATGTTAATGTTTAGAACGCTTATCTGATGCGACTCTTTCCAGGATTAAACAATGCACAGTGGTGAACATGGATGACCTGATTACGGTGCATCACGAAATGGGCCACGTGCAGTATTTCCTGCAGTACAAGGATCAGCCCATCTCGTTCCGTGATGGCGCTAACCCTGGATTCCACGAGGCCATTGGGGACGTCCTGGCGCTGTCTGTGTCCACACCCAAACACCTGCACACCATCGGCCTGCTCAACAAAGTCGAGGATAACCAGGGTAAGCTCTTCGGAGAACCTGTGTCTGAACCTGACTGATTTTCATCCATGGACTGAAAGGTCCAACTGGGTCAGAGAGAGAACCAATACAGTAACGTTATAGACTGCTTATCCGTGGAGCACATCTGGATTTTAACTGCGTACCGATTCTGTACTGAATCGCATGTTCTAGATGGCATAAGATGTAGAAGGTTAGATGATCTGTAAACATTTATTCAGTAGTAGGACAAATTCCAAATGAGAGTCAAAACCAGAATAACAGTGCACAAGATAATAAGGCTTGGTACGATTAGATACTTATGTCATTAGGCGTGGGTCAGGTGGGTCAGTGGTGGCTCAAGTGGTTACGGCTCTGGGTTGTTGATCGGAGGTTCAAGCCCCAGCACTGCCAAGCTGCCACTGTTGGGCCCTTGAGCAAGGCCCACAACCCTCCCTGCTAAAGGGGCGCTGTATCATAGCTGCCCCTGCACTCCGACCCCAACCTCCTCAGTTGGGAGCCTGTGCCTATCTCAGGCGTCATCGGGCATCAATGATCCTTGGGAGATCCTGGTTGTAGTCTGTTTTGTGTCCCTACAAACAGGGTTGTTAGAGGATTCAGGAGTTGACCTGCAACTAAACAAAGGACCAGCCCTGTGTTCTCATATAAAAAATATCACACTTACTGATATGTATTGTTAATTAGACTTTACAAGACAGCAAATGTGCCCTGCGATGGGTTGGCACTCCGTCCAGGGTGTATCCTACCTCGATGCCCGATGACGCCTGAGATAGGCACAGGCTCCCCGTGACCCGAGAAGTTCGGATAAAGCGGTAGAAAATGAATGAATGAATGAATGAATGAAAGACAGCAAGTAAGATTTGAACTGCAAATCATATCCAGTGTTAATCTATGCACAGAGAGCACCATAAACTTCCTGATGAGCATCGCCCTGGATAAAATCGCCTTCCTGCCGTTCGGCTACCTGATGGACCAGTGGAGGTGGAAGGTGTTCGATGGCAGGATATCGAGTGATGAGTACAACAAGGAGTGGTGGAATCTCAGGTGAGACTGGGTGGGACACTGGGAACAGGAGTTATCAGTCTCATATGCCTCTTTTCCACCGGAAAGAATCGGGTGCTGGTTCAGAGCTAGCGCTGGTGCTGGTTCAAAGTTGGTTCCACCGGCTAGAGAGCATCACAGCGCGGAGTGTGACGTCACTGTATACGTGTCACGTGTCCCAGCGACGTTAGCGCAGCAGCGACAAACACAAACACAACAACAATGGCAGATGTTGCTTTACTGTTAATGCTCATGGCTTTGTGAACCTACATTAACATCCAAACGCGGCGAATAAAACGTGTACGTGCGGCTCCGTGTAATCTGTATAAACGGAGGTTGTAATCGATAAAGTACATAACGTTATTTTATCATTAACACAGAAAAAAATTTTGCCTTAGCATGTAGCTACCTACTATCATGTGTGCTGATAATGTATCATGTCACGGTAAAGTAAAAGTGTATTAAACATTAGTATACTTAAGGTACATTATCAAATGCGCTAACAGTAGCCCCGCCCACAGCCCCGCCCACAGCTCCTGACGCAAGCGGTTCTTAAGTCTAGACCAGCAACGTTTTGGTGCTACTTAAGAACCACTTTTCCTGGTTCGGAGCCGGTGCTTTGGCGGTCGAAACAGAAAGAACTGGTTCTAAATTAGGCTCCGAACCAGCACTCGAACTGCCTCGGTGGAAAAGGGGCAATAGGGACGTGGTTCAACGTGCTGTTCAGGATGTGTTGTGTTAACTGCTATCATGTTACAATTTCATCTCTCAGGCTGAAGTACCAGGGCTTGTGCCCACCCGTCACCCGCACAGAGGAAGACTTCGACCCTGGAGCAAAGTTCCACATCCCAGCCAATGTGCCCTACATCAGGTACATACTGTAAACTTTTCATGATTAACCAACATCATCATTGTCATTTGTTTGCTAGGTAGCAATGGATGTGCTATCGGCCCTGTTGTGTCCTTTGGTCTTACAGTGATATAAAATAATCTCTGGTTTGATTGCTGATGTGATCAAATGGTCATATAAAATCCCTTCAAAATATCAGTTACATAAGTAAGAAAAAAAACATGGGATGTGATATGAAACTTATCATACTGCGATAAGTCCTTTTATACCACAGCAACTTTCCAACATGGGGGGCACGGTGGCTTGGTGGTTAGCATGTTCCGAACTTCTCGGGTCACGGGGAGCCTGTGCCTATCTCAGGCGTCATCGGGCTTCGAGGCAGGATACACCCTGGATGGAGTGCCAACCCATCATCGGGCATCGAGGCAGGATACACCCTGGACGGAGTGCCAACCCATCACAGGGCACACACACACTCTCATTCACTCACACACTACGGACAATTGTCCAGAGATGCCAATTAACCTGCCATGCATGTCTTTGGACCGGGGGAGGAAACCGGAGTACCCGGAGGAAACCCCCGAGGCACGAGGAGAACATGCAAACTCCACACACACAAGGTGGAGGCGGGAATCAAACCCCCAACCCTGGAGGTGTGAGGCGAATGTGCTAACCACTAAGCCACCGTGCCTCTAAGTTTATTAGTGTTGTTGATATAGATGCAGCTTAGTGGTTACATCCCTGGGTTGCTGCCTGGAAGGTTAGGAGTTCAAGTCCCATGACCACCAAGCTTCCCACTTTGGGCCCCTTAGCAAGGCCCTTAAACTTCAGTTTTTTAAGTACGGTATTCATAAGGGTGTTTACCGAATACTGTAAATTTACAGCGATCCTGTTTTTTTTTAAAATGTCCTTTCAAATTGTTTTATTCGTTCTAAACGATCATCGTGCTTTTCTGCGACAGATACTTCGTCAGCTTTGTGATCCAGTTCCAGTTCCATCAGGCTCTGTGTAAAGCCGCAGGTCACACTGGACCGCTCCACAACTGTGACATCTACAAGTCCAAAGAAGCAGGAAAACTCCTGGGGTCAGTCATACAAACACATCTCATCTATACGTCTTATAGATTTTATCCCATGATGGATAACAAGCTTAACACACCTGTACCTTCGGAACTGTAAAATAACGCACCAGGCAGATTTGTAACGACTCTCGTTCTTTTTAGAGACGTGATGAAGCTGGGGTTCAGTAAGCCCTGGCCCGAGGCGATGGCTATGATCACCGGTGAGCCCATAATGTCTGCACAGCCTCTAATGGAGTACTTCAAACCCCTCATCACCTGGCTAGAGCAGGAGAATAAGAAGAACCAAGACATCCTCGGCTGGCCGGACTACAGCTGGACGCCAACCATGTGTACGTGTGAAAGCTGAGTTTGCTAAATCCTTCTGCATGTGTGGGTCAAAATCAACCAAAAATATACCCAATCTGGACCAACACTCAAGTCGTGATTGTCATTTTGATTGCATCTAGTCTTTGAATCATATAAAAATTATTTTAAAAGATCAGAAATACTTTATTCGTGCCGATTAATTCTGCACAGCTTACTTTGATCTGAAATAAATCTTGAGAGAAAAGGTGATTTTATTGGCTGTGATATTCCTTATTTTCTCGTACATTACTATTACACACACGACACACACCAGCAATAAACACACATCAACCATAACATTAAAACCACCTGACTATTATCAAATAGACTCCTTTGTGCCACCAAAACAGCTCTGAACCATCAAGGGACTCACAAGACCTGTGAAGTGTTGCTGTGGTCAGTGTGGTATCTCGGACCAAGACCATAGCAGCAGATCAAATTTCACCAGAATTCATTTCTCTGGCACGTCCCAGAGTCCCAGAGACGCTCGATCGGATTGAGATCTGGAGGAACTTGGAGGCCGAGTCAACACCATTGTCATGTTCCTCAGGGAGCATTATCTTGCTGAAAGAGGACACTGATATTAGCGAGTATACCGTATACCATTTAAGGCTTTAGTTGTTATGCATCAATGTTCAGGTACTGTAGGTGGTACATGCCAAAGTAACATCCACGTGAATTCCGGACCCACTGTATCCACGTTCTTCCTGGTGCCATCTCATCCACAGGTACGCAATGCACACGCACCCTGACGCACCCCATAAGCGGGGGCTAGTCTTCTGTCCCCACGTACATCAGTGAGCCATAGGTGCCCGTGACTCTGTCACTGGTTCACCAGGTTGTCTCTTCCTGGACACTTCTTGGTATCAAACACTCCATAAGCTTTGGAGATGCTCCGACCCAGTCGTCTAGCCATCACAAGTCATCCAGATCCTTACACTTGCCTATTTTTCCTGCCTCTGACACTTCAAGAACCGACTCCTTACATACTACCTAATATAATCCCACCCCTTATCCCACCCCCCTGCCACCGTAACCAGCGATATTCACTTCACCTGTCAGTGGTTTTAATGTTATGGCTGACATGAAAATTATAGAAATGTGGCTGTTAATTCAATCGATCCAAGGGTAAAACTTGTAAAAATCGGAAGATACCATAGTGATCAGTGAGACATTCTTGAACATGAGCATTAAAGCGGTCCACTTCATGTCTCTCTTGTGTCTTGTGTCCAGCATCACGTGCAGTCGTGGAGAAACCTTCTGTGGATTTCTTAGGCATGAGTGTGGACGATGCAGCAGCCGTAGCTGGACAGTGGGTTCTCCTTGTCCTGGGGATCGTTCTCCTGGTCTCCACAGCCTTCCTGGCCTACAAATACCGGAAATCCAGACACTTGCACAACAAATCCAACTCTCAAATGGAGCTTAAATAGAAATCTAAATCTATAGTAGGCTAAATGTCCCGTGTAGATGTTTTTATTTCCCTGCAAAACAAAACCACTCAAATTCTTGTATATTTATTAATAATAGTTTTTTTTTTTTGGGTGTCAAATTCATTTGACTATGCAAAAAAAAAAAAAAAAAAAAAGTCTATGTGTTGTAATTTATTTGTATAAAAAAATATGAAATGTTGGGTGGGGTTTCGATTATTTGTTTGTTAAAGCCAAACTGTATGGATTTTTAGAATAATTTTATTGGTAAATACATTTATAATAAATATATATTCCAATTTGTTTGCACTTGTTCATCGTTCGTTCGTCTGTCATTCGTTTTATTATGCACTTTTATTCTAGAGCACTAGGATGTAAGGCTGGAAAACACCTCAGATGGGATTCCAGGCTATTACTAAGCACCGCACACACACACACACACACACACACACACACACACATAGGACATTCATTCAGTTTCTTCCGCTTATCCGAACTACCTCGGGTCACGGGGAGCCTGTGCCTCAGGCATCATCGGGCATCGAGGCAGGATACACCCTGGACGGAGTGCCAACCCATCACAGGGCACACACACACACTCATTCACTCACACACACACTACGGACAATTTTCCAGAGATGCCAATCAACCTACCATGCATGTCTTTGGACCGGGGGAGGAAACCGGAGTACCCGGAGGAAACCCCCGAGGCACGGGGAGAACATGCAAACTCCACACACACAAGGCGGAGGAGGGAATCAAACCCCCAACCCTGGAGGTGTGAGGCGAACGTGCTAACCACTAAGCCCCCGTGTCCCCCCACATATAGGACATATGAAGGACATATCAGTATAATTCACTTAAAAGTAATAATAATCATGACAAATAACTATGTACAAGACATTTTAATATCTGGAGCGTATAAAAAAAAAAAAAGAACCACGAACAGATTCTGACTCGTTGATGAAAGACTGAATCATCATTCCAGGAAATATTAATAAACGTAATCATTTCCCTGGACCTTTTTTTTTAGTGCTACTGTATAGCAGGAACTACTGTGAGTGTGAGAAAAAGCTTTAAACCAGTTGGAAGTGGAACAAGAAGCAAATAATTCACTACAAAGCAACATTATATTCTCCAGTGTATCGACTCGTATCGTATCCTTACAGGCACACGTTAAATAAATATCCGTTCGGCAGCGTGTGGAATTCTTCCTTGTGCTGAAATTCACCGTGTACCTCTTTACCAGGCAGCGTCGTCGTGTCTTTTCTATCTATCGGCAGGAAAAAGTGATAAAATTTATCTTATACTGGCTATAAAAATTTAAAAAAATAAAAAATCCCATCATTCGTAGTTTAAAGTCAGAAGAAACCTTCTGTGTGTCACAGGGTCAATGGGAGTGTGAGAGTCTTCCTGGAGCATCGTGCATTTACGAACAAATGTTAAATGATAAACTAAAAAAAATACCATATTAAAAAAAAAATCGACCACGATACAGAAAATATATCCGTTATATTACAGTATATTCCAAAATACTGAGAGTATTGAGTATTCTGAGTACCGCACCGGTCAACAACCGACAGACAGACAGACAACAAACCACAACAACACTTTTCACCCAGTACTCAATTCTTAAACACGTGTAAATGTTGGCCTACGAAGACAAAGCCTCAGAGTCTCGTCCATATAGTAAAGGAAACCTCCGGGTACCGCGTTCCGTCGGACCAGCAACCGAGTCGACGGTTTCCAAGTTCAGTAGTAATATTCGTGCACTTCTGTCCAGTTGGTGACCCAGAGTTTTTTGTTGAGCTTGTGCTCAGGCTGAAAAGCCCGGCTCAACTTGTACCTCTCCTCCTTGCGTATTTTCACTCCGTGATACTTTGGCATCACCTTGTAGTAGACAGCTCTTTTAAAGAACCCACACTGTGAATAGAGAGAGAGAGAGAGAGAGAGAGAGAGAGAGAGAGAGAGAGAGAGAGAGAGAGATTACATAAGACATTAAATATGCGACTCGTTGCCAAGATGTGGAGCGAACTGGAATTGAAAGAGAAAAACAGGCAGGAAGCTTCAGTCGGAGAGAGATACGGTACAGTGGGTTATTTTCCATGCTTCGTTTCGAAGTAATTGGAATCTTTGTGTAGAAGAAAAAAAAAGTTTTATTAGCTGAAAAAAAAAATGCTACCGGGTCCAAAACAAGCTCGGTAAAAACACCAGGCCATCATCGTAAAAAAAGAGAGAGAGGAGAGTTTTAATGCGAGTTTGAGGTAAACTAAACGTTTTCATCAGCAGGCAAATGATTTGTCAAAAAAGTAATAAAAAGAAAGCAAGCAAGTCCTCGGATCCAAGAAAAGCAAGCAGCGGTCAGTGCAAGGAACGAGTGAAAAGATCAGAATTGTGAAATAGGAAAAGAGTGCGAATACAAGCGTTGATTCCACAATGGCTGTATTACCGAGGGGCACCAACAGAGGACACCAGGGGGCCGACGAAGGCCCCTGTACGGTCTCAGTAGTCCTCAGTCAGCTTGTCGTTCTCGGATGGCTGTATCTTCATTTCGGCTTTTTGGGCTTTGGCTTCGTACATCTCCCTCCGACTGGCCCGCTTAAAGAAACCACACTGCAGAAAAGGGCGGGACGGGATGACGGATCGAGGTTTGATTAATAAACGATTAATTCTTTTTTCTAACAGACACATTAACGGTGCGGCTGATTCGCTGCTACTAAAGTCTCTCGCAATTCAAACCACAAGTCATTAACAGCAACGGAAAAGCAAATATCATAGTATAAAGCAGGGGCGGTTCTAGACCTTTTTTAGGGTGGCTTCAGCGCCCCCTGTCTGTGATCTCAGCCACCCTAAAACTAAAAGTATGATTTTTTACTTTCATAAATAAACAATAAATATTACGTTAAAATGCAGGACACGTCGTCGATGGGAAAGAAAATGATTTATCAGTTTGATCCAAGAGCGATTTTTTCTTTACTTTGCTTTTTAATAATACCATAACTTTTGGCTTACTATGTAGTCATATAATATATAATATAAAACTCTTCTTGTTTTAAATTCTCACTGAGGGCTAAAACCCCCTAAAGATGAAACCCTAGAACTGCCCCTGGTTTAAAGTACATAATGTTATGCACTGTATGTCATGCAAACTGCCAGAGAGATGATTAATCGATGCTAAACAACCCTCAGATGCTGTAACTTCATTGAACTTGGCTGAATCGAATCCATTCATTGATAAGTAACACTGGAAGGATTCATAACACTGCAGAGTGCTCGAGTGGTGGTAGTGTTTGTGCTCGTAGTCACACCACCGTTACTCAGAGCTGCCAACGTTGCTAACGAGTAAACATGGAGGGTTTCGGTGAACTCAGATCCCTGCAGTCAACAATTCATTCATTCATTCATTCATTCATTCATTCATTCATTCATTTTTTACCGCTTTATCTGAACTTCTCGGGTCACGGGGAGCCTGTGCCTATCTCAGGCGTCATCGGGCATCGAGGCAGGATACACCCTGGACGGAGTGCCAACCCATCACAGGGCTCTCATTCACTCACACACACACACACACACACACACACACACACACACACACACACACACACACACTCACACCAATCCAATCAACCTACCATGCATGTCTTTGGACCGGGGGAGGAAACCGGAGTACCCGGAGGAAACCCCCGAGGCACGGGGAGAACATGCAAACTCCACTCACACGAGGCAGAGGCGGGAATCGAACCCCGACCCTGGAGGCGAACGTGCTAACCACTAAGTTGGGCTAAATTTAAATATGATTTCTGTACCTTCCACAAGATGAAGCTGATGATGCCTAATAAAATAATTCCTGCTATGCCTGCGATGATGTAAATCCATAATGGAACATTATATGGTGTTTCTTCTCCTGGAACGGGATCGATGTTCAACACAAACTGTAGAGAAGGTGATGAGAATAATTATGAATTTGATGAGATATTATAACATAAGCGATACAAAATGATCAAATTAATTCCTGACCTCTCGATTTTCAGTTTGCATCTTGATGGTGGGTTTGTCGGTCTCCAGCCTCAGCGTGGCGTTCCCTTTCACGATCACCCGAAAAGTGTTGGCAAAATCCTGAAAGACGACAAACCCGTTAGTGGATCACAGCATGCAGTGGGTCCAAGTTCATTATAAAAGAGAAAGAGCAGTGTGTTCAGCTGAAAACCTGCCCACTCTGAACATTCACCTCCAGCATGGTGCTGTTCCACACACGAGCTCTGACGGTGAGCGAGGCCGCAGTGGACATGTTCCTCAGCGGGCACGAGAAGGTCACGCAGCGAGCCGTCTGCACCGCACAGTCCTTTATTCATAAGGAACACTGATTAAACCCTTAGTGATACATTGATGGTAATCAGGATGCTTCTGAGCCAGTGGTGTAATGGCTTACAGTGTAGTGTAATAACTGACTGTGCAGTGTAATGGCTTACTGTGTAGTGTAATGGCTTATTGTGTAGTGTAATGGCTGACTGTGTAGTGTAATGGCTTATTGTGTAGTGTAATGGCTTACTGTGTAGTGTAATGGCTTATTGTGTAGTGTAATGGCTTACTGTGTAGTGTAATGGCTTACTGTGTAGTGTAATAGCTTACTGTGTAGTGTAATAGCTTACTGTGTAGTGTAATAGCTTACTGTGTAGTGTAATGGCTTACTGTGTAGTGTAATCTCTTACTGTGTAGTGTAATCTCTTACAGTGTAGTGTAATAGCTTACTGTGTAGTGTAATGGCTTATTGTGTAGTGTAATGACTTACTGTGTAGTGTAATGGCTTACTGTGTAGTATAATAACTGACTGTGTAGTGTAATGGCTTACTGTGTAGTGTAATGACTTACTGTGTAGTGTAATAACTGACTGTGTAGTGTAATGTCTTACTGTGTAGTGTAATGGCTTATTGTGTAGTGTAATGGCTGACTGTGTAGTGTAATGGCTTACTGTGTAGTGTAATGGCTTATTGTGTAGTGTAATGGCTTACTGTGTAGTGTAATGGCTTACTGTGTAGTGTAATAGCTTACTGTGTAGTGTAATAGCTTACTGTGTAGTGTAATGGCTTACTGTGTAGTGTGATGGCTTACTGTGTAGTGTAATAGCTTACTGTGTAGTGTAATAGCTTACTGTGTAGTGTAATGGCTTACTGTGTAGTGTAATCTCTTACTGTGTAGTGTAATCTCTTACAGTGTAGTGTAATAGCTTACTGTGTAGTGTAATGGCTTATTGTGTAGTGTAATGACTTACTGTGTAGTGTAATGGCTTACTGTGTAGTATAATAACTGACTGTGTAGTGTAATGGCTTACTGTGTAGTGTAATGACTTACTGTGTAGTGTAATGGCTTACTGTGTAGTGTAATGGCTTATTGTGTAGTGTAATGGCTGACTGTGTAGTGTAATGGCTTACTGTGTAGTGTAATGGCTTATTGTGTAGTGTAATGACTTACTGTGTAGTGTAATGGCTTATTGTGTAGTGTAATGGCTGACTGTGTAGTGTAATGGCTTACTGTGTAGTGTAATGGCTTATTGTGTAGTGTAATGGCTTACTGTGTAGTGTAATGGCTTACTGTGTAGTGTAATAGCTTACTGTGTAGTGTGATGGCTTACTGTGTAGTGTAATAGCTTACTGTGTAGTGTAATAGCTTACTGTGTAGTGTAATGGCTTACTGTGTAGTGTAATCTCTTACAGTGTAGTGTAATAGCTTACTGTGTAGTGTAATGGCTTATTGTGTAGTGTAATGACTTACTGTGTAGTGTAATGGCTTACTGTGTAGTATAATAACTGACTGTGTAGTGTAATGGCTTACTGTGTAGTGTAATGACTTACTGTGTAGTGTAATAACTGACTGTGTAGTGTAATGGCTTACTGTGTAGTGTAATGGCTTATTGTGTAGTGTAATGGCTGACTGTGTAGTGTAATGGCTTACTGTGTAGTGTAATGGCTTATTGTGTAGTGTCATGGCTTACTGTGTAGTGTAATGGCTTACTGTGTAGTGTAATAGCTTACTGTGTAGTGTAATAGCTTACTGTGTAGTGTAATAGCTTACTGTGTAGTGTAATGGCTTACTGTGTAGTGTAATCTCTTACTGTGTAGTGTAATGGCTTACTGTGTAGTGTAATAGCTTACTGTGTAGTGTAATAGCTTACTGTGTAGTGTAATGGCTTACTGTGTAGTGTAATGGCTTACTGTGTAGTGTAATCTCTTACTGTGTAGTGTAATCTCTTACAGTGTAGTGTAATAGCTTACTGTGTAGTGTAATGGCTTATTGTGTAGTGTAATGACTTACTGTGTAGTGTAATGGCTTATTGTGTAGTGTAATGGCTTACTGTGTAGTGTAATGGCTTATTGTGTAGTGTAATGGCTTACTGTGTAGTGTAATGGCTTACTGTGTAGTGTAATGGCTTACTGTGTAGTTCAATGACTTACTGTGTAGTGTAATGGCTTACTGTTAAGTGTAATGGCTTACTGTGTAGTGTAATGACTTACTGTGTAGTGTAATGACTTATTGTGTAGTGTAATGACTTACTGTGTAGTGTAATGGCTTATAGTGTAGTGTAATGACTTACTGTGTAGTGTAATGACTTACTGTGTAGTGTAATGGCTTACTGTGTAGTATAATAACTGACTGTGTAGTGTAATGGCTTACTGTGTAGTGTAATGACTTACTGTGTAGTGTAATAACTGACTGTGTAGTGTAATGGCTTATTGTGTAGTGTAATGGCTTACAGTGTAGTGTAATGGCTTACTGTGTAGTGTAATGGCTTACAGTGTAGTGTAATGGCTTACTGTGTAGTGTAATAGCTTACTGTGTAGTGTAATAGCTTACTGTGTAGTGTAATGGCTTACTGTGTAGTGTAATCTCTTACTGTGTAGTGTAATCTCTTACAGTGTAGTGTAATAGCTTACTGTGTAGTGTAATGGCTTATTGTGTAGTGTAATGACTTACTGTGTAGTGTAATGGCTTACTGTGTAGTATAATAACTGACTGTGTAGTGTAATGGCTTACTGTGTAGTGTAATGACTTACTGTGTAGTGTAATAACTGACTGTGTAGTGTAATGGCTTACTGTGTAGTGTAATGGCTTATTGTGTAGTGTAATGGCTGACTGTGTAGTGTAATGGCTTACTGTGTAGTGTAATGGCTTATTGTGTAGTGTCATGGCTTACTGTGTAGTGTAATGGCTTACTGTGTAGTGTAATAGCTTACTGTGTAGTGTAATAGCTTACTGTGTAGTGTAATAGCTTACTGTGTAGTGTAATGGCTTACTGTGTAGTGTA
>NC_062525.1:24699091-24734091 GCF_022655615.1 Tachysurus fulvidraco
CACACTCACCTGGAAATCGCCATAAAATTACTGTCTACTTTCACCGGAAACATCATCACAGTTTATCCTTACGCACACTAGAAGTTAAATAAGTGTTAAAATCAACCAAACGGTTACAGAAAAGTAACACGATTAAAATGAGCCTCGGTCGTATACGTGTCTGTGAACGAGTTATCTAAAAATAAACCTTTTTGTTTCATTGCAGCTGCTAGTGATAGTATTATAGTATAAAACAATACTGTACATTTACAGCATTTAGCAGACATTTTTATTTCAGTTTATACACCTGAGCAATTCAGGGTTAAGGGCCTTGCTCAGGGACCCTGCAGTGGCAACTTGGTGGATCTGGGATTCGAACCAATGACCTTCCGATCAGTAGTCGAACACCGCTTATGCGATCTTCTCGGGTCACGTGGAGCCTGTGCCTATCTCAGGCATCATCGGGCATCAAGGCAGGATACACCCTGGACGGAGTGCCAACCCATCACAGGACACACACACACTCTCATTCACACACACACACACACACTACGGACAATTTTCCAGAGATGCCAATCAACCTACCATGCATGTCTTTGGACCGGGGGAGGAAACCGGAGTACCTGGAGGAAACCCTCGAGGCACGGGGAGAACATGCAAACTCCACACACACGAGGCGGAGGCGGGAATCGAACCCCCAACCCTGGAGGTGTGAGGCGAACGTGCTAACCACTAAGCCACCGTGCCCCCCCCCCCCCACATCCAGCATAGTATACAATAATACAGTATAGTGTAGATTTCTATAGTATACCGTAGTATATTATAAAAGAGAAGAGCGTAGCATAGTAAAGTATAGTATTATACAGTATAATACAGTACAGTATAGTGTAATATAATATAGTATAGTGTATTTTCTATACCAAAGCTTCTGTTAGAGAACACTAATTGACACTTTCTGACCAATCAGCTTTGAGAATTCAAATTCAATGGTGATTAGATAATACGAATACTGACCTGGAGAACGTACTCCACTAGACTGCCGATGTCATCCGTGCTGTTCATGGCTGACTCGCCCACCACTTTACCACTAAAATAAGTGTTTACCACCGGGTTCTCACTGCAGAGAGGAGAGAGGAAAGTGGGTTCATTCAAGCCGTGTTCCAAGAACGGCTATATTTACTATAAACTCAATGGGATGTGATGTAATGGATATAATAAAATATTCATTCATTCATTTTCTACCACTTTATCCGAACTTCTCGGGTCACGGGGAGCCTGTGCCTATCTCAGGTGTCATCGGGCATCGAGGCAGGATACACCCTGGACGGAGTGCCAACCCATCACAGGGCACACACACACTCTCATTCACTCACACACTCACACACTACGGACAATTTTCCAGAGATGCCAATCAACCTACCATGCATGTCTTTGGACCGAGAGAGGAAACCGGAGTACCTGGAGGAAACCCCCGAGGTACGGGGAGAACATGCAAACTCCACACACACGAGGCGGAGGTGGGAATCGACCCCCCAAGCCTGCAGGTGTGAGGCGAACGTGCTAACCACTAAGCCACCATGCCCCCCATAATGAAATATATTAAAAATAATAACAAGTATGTATGTTGACCCTTCCTTGCAGCTCAATCCATTCAAGGCCATTTTCCTTCCACCTCTAACATCAATAAAGCATATCCACCCACAGAAATCTCTCTCTCCCCCCTCCCCCCCGGTGTTCCTAATAAAGTGGATATTGAGTTTATCTTGTAGTTGTGTAAGAGTACATACATAGAGAAGGAAGTGAGGATCGTGTTCTCCACGTTGAGGACGACCGGCACAGGGTACAGATCATTCTGTTCGCTCAGACTGAACACACACACACACACACACACACACACACACACACACACACGTACACACATCAGGACAAAAAAATACATCTAAAATATCATATCAAATACATCATAAAAATATATCTAATTCGAACGAGAACGCGGTACTTACGTAGATAGCTGGAGCTGCAGAACAATCTCGTCCGTGTAAAGCGTAATAAAAGTCTCAAATATAATCTGAAAGGAAATCTGCAGCGAAAAACGAGAACACGTTCAAGAAGACCTCTCCCACCGGTAAATGGACCAATCGTCAGAAGTCACTGTACGCTACAACGTTTAATCGGTTACCTTCTTGTTGCTCTTGAATGGGTTCCCAACATCGCACATCACGGTCTTGTTAGCGTTACACTCAATTTCCTGTTTTTAATAAATAAATACGAGTTAAAAATTCACCTTTTGTTGCATTTCTGTCAAACGCTGTGAAAGAGCGCCTCTGTGTGGCCGAACCTTAGAACGAAAGCCTGAGTAACTGAGTGTCGGCGGAACGGTGATGTTCAGCAGGGCCTGATGTGCGTCCTCGGCCTCTCTGCCGCCACTGGCGATGTTGCTCACCTCCACTAACAACATCACCTTCCTGACGCTGCTGTTATACTCCATCGTCTGTCTACCGTCCACGCTAAAAATCCAACAAACACAAGTTACTTATCACACAAACACCAAATCCGATTATCGCTATGGCGACCAGTAGTCCAGCAATAACATAACTGCATAAAATGTGCTGCGGTTTTGGAACACACCTCGGGAATACGATCTGCAGTTCATTGGCAAACTGCGCCGTCACCTGCAGATTGCTGCTGCATTTGTTATCAGAGCCACACTCTTTCTGGAAGTTAATCTAAAACAAAGCAGGAATCAATGACCAATATACAATAGAGCCCTGAATCTGACTGAACACCTTTGGGATGAACTGGAACCCCAACTGAAGCTCCTCACCCACCCAACATCCAAGCCTGATCTCACTAATGTTCTTGTAGCTGAATAAACACAATTCACCACAGCCACAATCCGAGATCTAGTGGAAAGCGCATGTGTAACGTTCGGATGTGGATTATATTCATCTCTACCTCAGTTTTTTCAGTCAGCTGCTGCTGGCTGCTGAGCATCGGGAACGTGTCAAGGTCCTGTAGAGTCTGTTCGGGCTCCACCGAAGCCTCGTTCAACGAAACGTTTAAAAGAAACACAACCGGCTCCAGTTTATTTGTGATCTGCTCCTGTTGTGGAAAGTGAAAAAAAATAAGACATGGTCGGTTTAGGCAGAAGAACACAGCCATTGAGCTGAAACCAACAACCTGAGGCTTGGTCTGGTCTGGTTCAATTAATTATTTTCATCAGTGGTTAATCAGTGTAAAGCTGTCCAAGGAGCCCGGAGTCTATCTCAAGGGACTCCGGGAGACACCCTGGATGGGGTCCCAAACCATCAGAGTGCACAATTTACACAATACAGATCATTTAAAAGATCAGTCAGCATGTCTTGGGACCGGAGGAAAGAAAGTGGAGTACCCTGAGGAAACCTCTGAAGAACATGGAGAAGGCACGAGGAGATGCGAGGTCGTTACATCGTATGAACGAATTAGCATGCTGGAGAATCCTAGCATTAGCGATTTAGTTATCCTTCCTTCAATATAGGTTTAATATGTCTATGGTCTACTGATATGTCTGACACATATCAACTTCCATGTACACATCAACATGGATCGAACAACATTCTCTTACATTTATCCGAAGCTTGAGCTCCTGGCAGGTCGGAGAAGAGAAGGACAGGAGACCCGTGTAGGTGCTTTTGCCGTTGATGAACTGCACTCTCGGACCGCGCCGGTTGCGGTCCGCCTCTACTGTGTATTTTACAGCTGAGAAGAAAAGAAAGGTCTTAGACTATATGGTCTTATCACTCAGAAGAACGGTCAAATCCCTATTTTACTTACTGATGCCCTTCTTAAAGCTGCGATTTCCGTTGCTCAGCGTGTAAGTGAAACACATCGTCGCTGTTATACTGCAAATACATAATCCCGGGTACAGAATGATCAAACTCGCTGATTAAAAAAAAAACACCTCAAAACGTTTAAAGTTTAAAGCAGCATCCTTACCAAGTATCGATGCACTGGCTGGGATCCACAATCTTTGGCTCTACTGTGAAGTTTCTGGATAAATGGATAACTGGACGTGCCCTAATATATAAGACCATATTAAAATTTCTGGAACATTCATTCATACACACTTTACCTCTCAAGCAGGTCGTAAACTTTTCATGACCGACCTCAGAAGCGCTATACGATCGTCGAGAGAGCCGACTAAGATATCGGGATATTTGTTGCCGTCCATATCCATGCCTCCGCTGAGGGAATATCCGAACGTCTGGAACCCACCGGAGCCCAAAGTCTTCCCTTCTATAACCTAAAAAAGAAAAGAGTTACACAAACTGTACGAGTTTACCTTATAATCCAGTCTCTAGCTGGATAAAACATCGTCTGCTCATTCAGATTGAATTCTTATATGGAGCAAAACACTGCTTAACTTTACCTGACTGGGAACATTTGTTATTCCCTCTTTGCTTCCCATCCATATGTAGACTTTTCCGGAATCATGGAATGGGGCTCCAACTGCGATATCTGACATGGCAGATCAAGAGAGTGTACTTGGGTTACTCAGCCACTAGGTGGCAGCAAATGTTCACGTTATTTATTTATTTAGTTATTTATCTACTATTGAACTGCAAGAATGATTACGTTCAGAAAACCTGCTGACAGCCTGAAGCTGAATATACAAGACCTACAGACAACAATGCTACTTTGGGCAAAAGTATTTGGACACACGACCATCACATCCATATACACCGACCAGGCATATCGTTATGATCGGTGAGTGACGTGACATACGGCGAAGTACGGTGACCCATACTCAGAATTCGTTCTGTGCATTTAACCCATCCAAAGTGCACACACACACACAGCAGTGAACACACACACACACACACCGTGAACACACACCGGGAGAAGTGGGCAGCCATTTATGCTGCGGCGCCTGGGGAGCAGTTGGGGGGTTCGGTGCCTTGCTCAAGGGCACCTCAGTCGTGGCCGGCCTGAGACTCGAACCCACAACCTTAGGATTATGAGTCAGACTCTCTAACCATTAGGCCATGACTGCCTTTTTTTAAATTTTTTTATCAGCTTCCTAATATCAGGGTTGGTCCCCCTTTTGCTGCCAAAACAGCCCTTACCCACCGAGTCATAGACTCCACTAGACCCCTGAAGGTGTACTGTGGTATCTGGCACCATGATGTTAGCAGCAGATCCTTAAAGTCCTGTAAGTTGTGAGCTGAGGCCTCCATAGATCGGACTTGTCCCACAGCCATCAGGGAATACTGTTTCCATTCAAGGGCATGTCCGCAACAATGCTTAGCTTCTAACCTTGGCCGCTCATGAACCTGTTGCCGGTTCACCACTGTATTTTCCTTGGACCACTTTTTTTTTTAGATACCGACCACAGCAGACCGGGAACACCACACAAGAGCTGCAGTTTTGGAGATGCATTTTTCCTGCTTCAACCTCAAGGACAAAATGTTCACTTGCTGCCTAATACAGTATATCCCACCCAATTACATGTGCCGTGAGTGACTGTCAGTGCTCATAATGTTATGCCTGATCGCTGTATATTTTTAGGTTTAACAGCATTTATTAGCTTTGCATTTATACCACTGATTAGTGATGGTAATGAGGGTTAAGGGCCTTGTTCAAAGGCTCAGAAGTGGCAGCTTGGCATTGCTGGGATTTAAACTCACTACCATCTTATAAGCAGTCCAACCCGAGCTACCACTCCACTGCCTTGTACCTGCTTGTTCCAGTTATAATAACCTCGACTCTCATAGGAAGGCTTTCCATTTGATGATAAAGTCTGGCTTGTTCATTCAGGTACAAGAACGTTTAGGACATTAGAGAATTAGGAGGTCTGTGGTGTCCGTGGTGTGTTCACCGGTCCTTCAGTTGTGTCTACAAGGAGCTAGCTTTGTACACGAGGGCATTTTCATGCTGGAGGTTTGAGTCTACATGTAGGATGTGGTAGCCTAGTGGTTGAACTACCAGTTGGAAGGTTGTGAGTCCCAGGTCCAGGACCTGAGTAAGGCCCTTAACCCTAAATTGTTTAAAAAAAATAAAATAAGATCAAATCTAAGCTCCTCTATATGATGGCATCTGCCAAATGCTGTAACCATAACCATTTTGTGCACATTGCATGCATTTGTTTACTGCATGGTTCTGGTATACACTGCACCTTGGAATCCATCCTGATTCACATCTCCTATAGCTGCCACAGCAAATCCAAACGCAGAACCCTTGGCGCCGTTCAG
This sequence comes from Tachysurus fulvidraco, assembly GCF_022655615.1. NCBI lineage: Eukaryota > Metazoa > Chordata > Actinopteri > Siluriformes > Bagridae > Tachysurus > Tachysurus fulvidraco. The sequence goes on from NC_062525.1 coordinate 24,705,301, forward strand.
GACGATGCTAGACTTGTTCTGGAAAGATCCGTTCTCGTTGATAAAAACATACACGGCTCCACCTTGCTCTTTGTAGCGGTCAAAATAGAAGGGAGCTCCGACGATCAGGTCGTTCCAGCTGTGGTGAACATGTGGCACAAAACATGAGTTAGCTTTTGTGTGTTGTTCTGTTTGTTCACTTCACGTTTATGGTGAAAGGTGAGCAGTCAGAGGAGGGAGGAATACAAACAGACATCTTATAGTGACAAAGAACAAATGTGTGATAGCCTGGGAAACACGTTACATGGTAAAAGTTACCGCTTATCCGAACTTCTCGGGTCACGGGGAGCCTGTGCCTATCTCAGGCGTCATCGGGCATCGAGGCAGGATACACCCTGGACGGAGTGCCAACCCATCAAAGGGCACACACACTATCATTCACTCACACACACACACACACACACTACGGACAATTTTCCAGAGATGCCAATCAACCTACCATGCATGTCTTTGGACCGGGGGAGGAAACCGGAGTACCCGGAGGAAACCCCCGAGGCACGGGGGTAGGAATCGAACCCCCAACCCTGGAGGTGTGAGGCAAACGTGCTAACCACTAAGCCACCTGTGCCGTCATCATGAGAACAAATAGGAGTCTGTTCTTTTCTGTCGTTTTCTCTTCTCTAGAAATAATTGCTAAAAATAAGCAGAATAATTGTCAATACTCAATAAGACATTTCTACTTGCAATTATAAGTAATCATACTGCAGAGTATGAACATGTTTAAGGGGGGGGGGCACAGTGGCTTAGTGGTTAGCACGTTCGCCTCACAGCTCCAGGGTCGGGGGTTCGATTCCCGCCTCCACCTTGTGTGTGTGGAGTTTGCATGTTCTCCCCGTGCCTCGGGGGTTTCCTCCGGGTACTCCGGTTTCCTCCCCCGATCCAAAGACATGCATGATAGGTTGATTGGTATCTCTGGAAAATTGTCCGTAGTGTGTGTGTGTGTGTGTGTGTGTGTGTGCCCTGTGATGGGTTGGCACTCCGTCCAGGGTGTATCCTGCCTCGATGCCCGATGACGCCTGAGATAGGCACAGGCTCCCCGTGACCCGAGAAGTTCGGATAAGCGGTAGGGAATGAATGAATGAACATGTTTATAGCAGGTGTATGAGAATCACTTATAATCTTGACATTTGATATTATATTTCATCTAGAATTCTAAAGACTGCATGCTTTCCTATACCGAAATGTGTTTCTTCTTCTTTTTTTTCCACCTGCATGTAAAGGATCATCAGCCAGATATCTGATTACAAACTGTACTGAGAAGCCTGACGCTTGTTTCACAGTGTGACTTGATCAAAGCATGACCTAGAAAAGCTAGCATACTTAGCTAGCATGGTTTTAGGTGCCTTTAGGCAGCTTTTATTTTAGTTCAACCGGCTGCGTATCCCGTGTCGTCTTCGACAGAAAGACAGCCGAGGCAAACTATCTCGTGAGGGTTTTCATCGCAGATCGGAAAGACGCTTTTAAGAAATATCTAATAAATCCGAACCAGATTGTTTCTAGAAACGGATTTGTTTATTTTTAAGCCATTTCAAAGGACGCATAATGGAGTTGAGGTGGCCTACTCGTCATTGTTGAGATCCGTCACCGCGACGCTGCTCCCGAAGTACGAGCCCACTTGCTCTCCTGGGATTATAAAGGCAGGCTCGAGGTTAGACTGGCCTTTCACCGCCAGCATCACCGAACCCCTGGAGTCGTCTCTGGGAGCCCCTGTGACCACCGTGTATTCTTTCCTGCTTAACAGCTTCAAGTCTTCCGTCACCGAGTAACCTGAAATTCAAAATGACATCACTGACGTGACTCAGACGGTGAAATAGCGCAGTCCGGTGGAGTGACTGTAAATGGAGAACATCTGGACATACCCATGTAGCTGTTGCGCTTATTTAGAGAACCGAAGTCTTTTTCGCTGTAATCCCAGGAGTTGTCCGGAGTCGTGTCTCTCCATGTAACGTGCACGTTGCCTGGGAAAAGAAAGAGAAGCTTATTCACATAGCGTGCAGCAGCGTGCACCAGTCCTGCGGGTGTAGTTATCCGTGCAGCTCACCCTGCCATTCAAAACTCCCCGTGCAGCCGATGTAGACGTCGCTGTCCGTCATGCCTGCGGAAATGCCCATGTTACACATGCCCTCCAGCTCCATGTCGGTGTTGGGGTTGCACACCTCATACGGGTGATCCTGCCATAAGTCGCCGCGGTCGAAGCTCAGGTCGTTCCCACGGACGAAGCACTTGCCCACCATCCGGCGCTGTTCCTCTCCTCGACCTTGCACTATTTTCACATAGCGGTGGCCACATGCCTGCGAGAAGAAACTATTCTTCAGATCCTAATAACTAATAACAGGACATGAGAACATAAGAATCCGACAGTTAGAAAGCGCTTTCTGTTTAAGGTTAAAGGTTTATTTAAAACTGGAACTTCAATTCAGGATTCTGCACTTTTTCTAGATCGATAATTAAACTGAGATATTGTCCAGATTAATACTGAAGGAAAGGTATTACAGAGAGAATACTGAATAACACACACACACACACACACACACACACACACACACACACACACACACACGTGTACTCTTGTGTAGTTGTGTGTAGTCTGTAGTAGATCTATGTAGTCTTACGTAGTTTTTGTGTAGTCTTGTGTGGTTGTGTGTAGTCTTGTGTATTTGCTTGTACTCTTGCGTAGTTGTGTGTTTGCTGTACTTGTATGTAGGCTTGTGTAGTTGTGTGTAGTCTTTTGTTGTTGTATGTAGGCTTGTGTAGTTGTGTGTAGTCTTGTGTAGTTGTGTGTAGTCTTGTGTTGTTGTATGTAGGCTTGTGTAGTTGTGTGTAGTCTTGTGTTGTTGTATGTAGGCTTGTGTAGTTGTGTGTAGTCTTGTGTTGTTGTATGTAGGCTTGTGTAGTTGTGTGTAGTCTTGTGTAGTTGTGTGTAGGCTTGTGTAGTTGTGTGTAGTCTTGTGTAGTTGTGTGTAGTCTTGTGTAGTTGTATGTAGCCTTGTGTAGTTGTGTGTAGTCTTGTGTAGTTGTATGTAGCCTTGTGTAGTTGTGTGTAGTCTTGTGTTGTTGTATGTAGGCTTGTGTAGTTGTATGTAGCCTTGTGTAGTTGTGTGTAGGCTTGTGTAGTTGTGTGTAGTTGTGTGTAGTTGTGTGTAGTCTGATTTAGTTGTGTGTTGTTTGCTATAGTTGTATGTAGGCTTGTGTAGTTGTGTGTAGTCTTGTGTTGTTGTATGTAGGCTTGTGTAGTTGTGTGTAGTCTTGTGTAGTTGTGTGTAGTCTTGTGTAGTTGTGTGTAGTCTTGTGTAGTTGTGTGTAGTCTTGTGTAGTTGTATGTAGGCTTGTGTAGTTGTGTGTAGTCTTGTATAGTTGTGTGTAGTCTTGTGTAGTTGTGTGTAGTCTTGTGTAGTTGTATGTAGGCTTGTGTAGTTGTATGTAGCCTTGTGTAGTTGTGTGTAGTCTTGTGTTGTTGTATGTAGGCTTGTGTAGTTGTGTGTAGTCTTGTGTAGTTGTGTGTAGGCTTGTGTAGTTGTGTGTAGTTGTGTGTAGTCTTGTGTAGTTGTGTGTAGGCTTGTATAGTTGTGTGTAGTCTTGTGTAGGTGTATGTAGGCTTGTGTAGTTGTGTGTAGCCTTGTGTAGTTGTGTGTAGTCTGATTTAGTTGGTGTGTTGTTTGCTGTAGTTGTGTGTAGTCTTGTGTAGTTGTGTGTAGTCTTGTGTAGTTGTGTGTAGTCTTGTGTAGTTGTATGTAGCCTTGTGTAGTTGTGTGTAGTCTTGTGTTGTTGTATGTAGGCTTGTGTAGTTGTGTGTAGTTTTGTGTAGTTGTGTGTAGGCTTGTGTAGTTGTGTGTAGTTGTGTGTATTTGTGTGTAGTCTGATTTAGTTGGTGTGTTTGCTGTAGTTGTGTGTAGTCTTGTGTAGTTGTATGTAGGCTTGTGTAGTTGTGTGTAGTCTTGTGTAGTTGTGTGTAGTCTTGTGTAGTTGTGTGTAGTCTGATTTAGTTGGTGTGTTTGCTGTAGTTGTGTGTAGGCTTGTGTAGTTGTGTGTAGTTGTGTGTAATCTTGTGTAGTTGTGTGTAGTCTTGTGTAGTTGTATGTAGGCTTGTGTAGTTGTGTGTAGTCTTGTGTATTTGTGTGTAGTCTGATTTAGTTGGTGTGTTTGCTGTAGTTGTGTGTAGTCTTGTGTAATTGTGTAGTTAGTCTAATTGTACAGTTAGTATAATTATGTGCAGTCTCCTGTAATCGTCTGTAATCGTTTGCAGTCTGACTTGAAGTTATTCTTTAACTGTCTTCGCTTTCATCGACACACGTAGAAGTTTTACACAAACTCGTGAGTCGACACCATCGTGACCGCACGCTGCCATTACGGTAAAGACACAAGCACAATGTAAAACAAGTCCCAAAAAAAGTCCGATTATATATCGATTTGTTCTTTTTTACAGTTTCTGCATAATTAAAACGATCTGTAATTAAATAATACACACAAATACACACAAATACACACAAATACACGCAAATACACACCGTTTCATAACATATGAGAACTTCCAGTTTCTGAGGAAACATCTACAGGAACTCTGCTAACACTGCGGCAAGTGACGAGAAACCTTTTTGCTAGCTCATAAATTCTATTTTGGAACCAATCGGTTGTCGGTTATGAATGATCAAAGCTTTGGAAACTTGACGTGTGTCATTAAAGGTTCTTGTGATGAAGCGACACACCTTCCATCTCCAGAAAAGAACATTCCTTAATTTCAAAGAGAGTACAGAAGGAGACGCACCAAATGAGACCGGTTTCTCTCGCACAAACGTTCATTCGGTTATTTTTAGCCGCGATACAACAGAATGAACTATACGACATGTTCCCAATGCTTCATTATTTTTTCCCCCCAGTGTGTGTTATAGATCCTCCTCCCTAAAGAAGCTACCTCATTATACAGGTAACTCTGTATGTCCTAACGAACTGTCTTACCAATACTCGTCCACCAGGATGCTCTCTCTGACTGGCTACGGTCACGCCGAGCCACATGCCTTCTATCATTTCGGAGGAATCCGCTACGGGAGAGAAAAACAGGATACATTATAATGATAACTCGTGTATTGGTTAAATATTAAAAAATCATTTACTTAATGTTCGAAAAAGGTGTGTGTGTGTTTATGTGTGTGTATATGCATGTACAATATCTGACAGAAGTGTGTGCACATCTCATTCATTCATTCATTCATTCATTACCGCTTATCCGAACTTCTCAGGCGTCATCGGGCATCGAGGCAGGATACACCCTGGACGGAGTGCCAACCCATCACAGGGCACACACACACTCTCTCATTCACACACACACTCTCACACACTACGGACAATTTCCCAGAGATGCCAATCAACCTACCATGCATGTCTTTGGACCGGGGGAGGAAACCGGAGTACCCGGAGGAAACCCCCGAGGCACGGGGAGAACATGCAAACTCCACACACACGAGGCGGAGGCGGGAATCGAACCCCCGACCCTGGAGGTGTGAGGCGAACGTGCTTTCTTATATCTTTTCATGTGACAACACTGAAGAAATGACACTACAGTGTAAAGTAGTTAGTGTTCAGCTTGTATAACAGTGTACATTTGCTGTCCCCTCAAAATAACTCAACACAGCCATTAATGTCTAAACCGCTGGACACAAAAGTAAGTACACCCCTAAGTGAAAATGTCCAAATTGGGCCCAATTAGCCATTTTCTCTCCCCGGTGTCATGTGACTCGTTAGTGTTACAAGGTCTCAGGTGTAAATGGGGAGCAGGTGTGTTAAATTTGGTGTTATCGCTCTCACTCTCTCATACTGGTCACTGGAAGTTCAACATGGCACCTCATGGCAAAGAACGCTCTGAGGATCTGAACAAAGAATTGTTGCTCTACATAAAGATGGTGTAGAAAATTGCCAAGACGGTGAAACTGAGCTGCAGCATGGTGGCCAAGACCATACAGCGGTTTAACAGGACAGGTTCCACTCAGAACAGGTCTCGCTATGGTCCACCAAAGAAGTTCATATCCAGAGGTTGTGTTTGGGAAACAGACGTATGAATGCTGCCAGTATTGCTGCAGAGGTTGAATGAATGGTGGTTCAGCCTGTCAGTGCTCAGACCACACACCACACACTGCATCACGTCTGCATGGCTGTCGTCCCATAACGAAGCCTCTTCTAAAGATGATGCACAAGAAAGCCTGCAAACAGTTTGCTGAAGACACGTAGACTAAGGACATGAATTACTGGGACCATGTCCTGTGGTCTGATGAGACAGAGATAAACTTATTTGGTTCAGATGGTGACAAGCAACGTGTGCGGTGGCAAACAGGTGAGGAGCACAAAGACAAGTCTGTCTTGCCTACAGTCAAGCATGGTGGTGGGAGTGTCATGTTCTGGGGCTGCATGAGTGCTGCCGGAACTAGGGAGCTACAGTTCACTGAGGGAACCATGAATGCCACTGTGACAATGTACGGTGACATACTGAAGCAGAGCACGATCCCCTCCCTTCGGAGACTGGGCCGCAGGGCAGTATTCCAACATGATGACCAATGCCTTGCTAAAGAAGCTGAGGGTAAAGGTGATGAACTGGCCAAGCATGTCTCCTGTCCAAACTTTTAACAATTCCCATTGTCTTAAGGCAGCTTTACAGAAGTATTTGAGATACTGTGAGATACTGTGTATGTTTATATATATATTGTGTGTGTGTGTGTTTCTGTGTATATAGTGTGTTTCTGTGTATATAGTGTGTCTATGTGTGTGTTTCTGTGTATATAGTGTGTTTCTGTGTAGTGTGTGTTTCTGTGTATATAGTGTGTTTCTGTGTATATAGTGTGTTTCTGTGTATATAGTGTGTTTCTGTGTATATAGTGTGTTTCTGTGTATATAGTGTGTGTATGTGTGTGTTTCTGTGTATATAGTGTGTTTCTGTGTATATAGTGTGTGTATGTGTGTGTTTCTGTGTATATAGTGTGTTTCTGTGTATATAGTGTGTGTATGTGTGTGTTTCTGTGTATATGTGTTTCTGTGTGTACAGTATGTGTGTGTTTCTGTGTGTATGTGTGTGTGTGTATGTGTGTGTATGTGTGTGTTTCTGTGTATATGTGTGTATGTATGTGTGTGTGTATGTATGTGTATATATGTGTGTGTGCGTGTGTGTTTCTGTGTATATGTGTGTATGTGTGCGTGTGTTTGTGGGTTTCTGTGTATGTTTGTGGGTTTCTGTGTATATGTGTGTGTGTGTGTGTGTGTGTGTGTGTGTGTGTGTGTGTGTGTGTGTGTGTGTGTGTGTGTGTGTGTGTGTGTGTGTGTGTGTGTGTGTGTGTGTGTGTGTGTGTGTGTGTGTGTATGAGAAATCAACAACAACATCAAAGAAAATTAGAGTCTAAAAGGTGCCGAATGTTTATTCAAGAACGGCTGAAGAGAATGTTTTGTACTTTGTCGGTGAAAGAAGTTGAATGTTTGCTGAGGTTTTACTGCCCTGAAAAACTAGCTGATACATTTGTCCCTGAACATAAACAGCCGACACAGACACGGGCGAGGCAAGCTGCTGCGCTATGGCGGTTCTCTCAGGAGATCTGCATTTGGCACTGACTACAGAGCACAAAGAGCAAATTCATAGTGGAGTAGATTGTTCGAAAACAACAAACACCACGACATCCTTCACAGCATCATCACGCTGGGTGTAAAACCTCATCGACAGTGTGTGTGAAAAATAAAGGCTTCATTAAAGACTAGTGAAATGAAATCCACCCTTGTTGACCTGAACGAGGACAATCCTTTTGTTCTAAGAAGCAGAAATAAGTAGTAGAACTCGTTTCAGGTCCTGAATGTGTGTCACCAATCACCACACACCTGTGTGAGGGCGAGGGGGTAACTAATCTTCTGAACATAATACCCTGTGGTGAGACACTCAGGTGTTGTGACTTGTGTGTCCAAACTCGCTGAAGCATTTTATATATAAAGCTGAAATGGGTTTGTGGAATTCTTTCTACTTTTATTATTCAGTCAGTTTGACTTATATCAAGTCAGTGATTTGGTTTGGAGTTAAAGTAAAAGTCTATCTAAAAAATTCTGAAGTTCAATTAGAAGAGCAATTAATGAATTAATAATAATTAATATTAATTAATTATTAATTTTAAGTAATAAAAGTGATAATATTTACGTAAATCTTGAATTTAAAAACGAAAGTTAAAACCAGACTAACTAACTAAATAACTAACCAACTAACTAACCAACCAACTAACTAACTAAATATATTAATGATACATACACTAATTATTAATACACATATAATATTAAATAATATAATAAAAATATTACATTCATTTACATTCAACTTTTTTTATTCATAAATATAAAGAATTCAACGAACGAACGAACGAATAATAAAAACGTTATAATATAGAAATATAAAAGATAAAAAATTGCAATTAAACAAATAAAATATTTATAATGAAAGCTTGTGAAGCTTTCCGAGTATTAAAAAAAGTCACTTCACAAATATTCAAAAGTATTAGAAAATTGTTGATGAGGTTTTGTCCTTTATTCAGTAATAATATTTCAACATTTATTTATTAATTTATTTTTATTTATCGTTTTTATATTGTATTATATTTATTTTGTCTTTCATTTCGTTATTCTTTTTTAGTTTATTATTTTACATTGTATATTATATTTTATAACATTTTTATTTATTTATGATATTATCATTATTATATTATATTATATTATATTATATTAAATTATATAGTGTAATATTGTTTATTTGTTTGTTTATTTATTTATATAACCTTGGATTAAAATAAACCAAATTTACTGAGATATACAGATGAATTCTTTAATCAATTTTAGGCTCGGGCGTCATGGTGGCTTAGTGGTTCGCACGTTCGCCTCACGCCTCCAGGGTTGGGGGTTCGATTCCCGCCTCCACCTTGTGTGTGTGGAGTTTGCATGTTCTCCCCGTGCCTCGGGGGTTTCCTCCGGGTACTCCGGTTTCCTCCCCCGGTCCAAAGACATGCATGGTAGGTTGATTGGCATCTCTGGAAAATTGTCCATAGTGTGTGAGTGTGTGTGTGAGTGAATGAGAGTGTGTGTGTGCCCTGTGATGGGTTGGCACTCCGTCCAGGGTGTATCCTGCCTCGATGCCCGATGACGCCTGAGATAGGCACAGGCTCCCCGTGACCCGAGAAGTTCGGATAAGCGGTAGAAAATGAATGAATAAATTTAAGGCTCAGTAGAATAAAAAAGTCAGGGACATCCTGAAACCCTCATTTGAATTTGAATAAAATCAGTAAACTGGTCTTTTAGGCCTGAACTGAGTATAAGCATTAAACACATTACTGGTGATACATACTGTATAGTAGATGAACACATGCTTACTTGAGGTGATGAGGTCGACTCTGGTGCAGTCTGTCGTCTCTGTGGTGATGGGACACGAGTAGATGGCTCCGGTCTCGTTTACCTTCAGCTGTGATAAAGCTTTCTCTTTGGGTGCTCCTGCTAGGAGTCTGCAAAAAAACAGAACGAGTACAGAAACCGTTTTCAGACCTTCATTTGGTGCTGTTTCTGAAATGTAGTCAGTTTGTCTTCAGTTACAGCTGAGATTCACTTTCAGTAGGATGTCCAGGTAAAAACACAAAACTCATTATCTAAAAATATTACGTTCACTCTTACTTAACAAATGTGGTTTTTTAAAAAAAGTTAGTTAGTTAGTTATTAGGAAATTCTTGACATGGCAACATGGCAGTTTCACTGTATACAGATTCTATTCATACTGCACACGTATACTAATCAGTACAGACTGTGTCATCAGGTACTGAATCGAAAGCCGTAGGCACTGAATCGAATAGAGCAAGCACTGAATAGAAAGCAGTAGGAACTGAATCGAATAGAGTAATCACTGAATCAAGTACAATAGGTATTGAATCGAATGCAGTAAAAACCGGATCGAATGCAGCGCAAATTGAATCGAATATAGTAAGTACTGAATCGAATGCAGTAAGAACTGAATCAAATGCAGTAGGTACTCATTCAAATGTAGTAAGAACTGAATCAAATGCAGAAGGCACTGAATCGATTGCAGTAAAAACTGAATCAAATGCAGTAGGAACTGAATCAAATGCAGCAGGAACTGAATCAAATGCAGTAGGAACTGAATCAAATGCAGCAGGAACTGAATCAAATGCAGCAGGAACTGAATCAAATGCTGTAAGAACTGAATCAAATACAGAAGGTACTGAATCAAATGCAGTAGGTACTGTCACAGTAGGAGCCACAGTGATGCATGGCTTCTTATGTTTCTTCTGTTGTTGTTGTCGTGCACATGTGTGTGGATATCGTAGAAAATGTTTACTATTAGTACGAGGTCTAAGTCTAAGTGCTCTCGATTAAGATGCGGCTTACACAAGTAGCTAATTCACTAAAATTAAACTTGTGAATTTTTGTAAGAGCTGGATATTAATCTTTATGGCTAATATTTGGAAAAGGTGATATGAATACTGTACGGTAAAGACATCTGACTTATGGGTGGAAGGCTGTGAGATCCAATCCCAGCACTATCAAACAGCCTGACCAGTGACAGTGTAACGCTGTAAAAACCCAATAAAACTTCAAAATAAAAGTCCTCATCAAAAACGACTCATTTGCATTTACTTGAAGTGTTGCTGCTGCTTACTGTGTTGCGGTATACTTTACTAAGTGTGTTTGTGTGTGTGTGTGTGTGTGTGTGTGTGTGTGTGTGTGTGTGTGTGTGTGCGTGTGTGTGTGTGTGTGTGTGTGTGCCCACATTCAACCATATAAAATTTACTCTCACTTCTTTTTGAACTCTGATTGATTGGATCCTAAATCACATTTCTTACAATTCATATGAACTGAAATTCCTGATTTCGGATTCCAGCTCCACAGTAACGCACTAAACCCTACAGCACTCAACGTCTCTAGCTGTGAGGGAAGACAGAAGACACTAAAGCACGTTTGTCCTCAGAGGAAGGGGAGGGGACGAGCAGCCGGAGAGAAAAGACGAGTTCAGGCCTGAGTAAGGAGGAGGAGGAGGAGGAGGAGGAGGAGGAGGAGGAGGAGGAGGGAAGAACTGATAAAGTGTTTCTGGGTTTTTTCAAACCACGAAAAGTGGCTAAGACACTGAATTCTGTCATCCTGCGACACATCCTGAGACTCTGCTAAAATATTTATGCTCGGCGTGTATTTATAAGTGAAAAAAAAGGAACATGTATCTAATAAATCAAGACAAACCGGACTTATTTAAATAGATGGAAATCTTTTCTAAATCAAACGTCAACAATTCCTAACTAAACCTAACGTCATTCAGCTGCAGCGTTTCTCCTTTTATTATTCCCATACCTTCAGACCATCTGCTGCACTGACCGCAAAGTATTTGCCCTCAGTCTGTGAAATTTCTTTGCCCGAGTGATGATGTCATGAGAGAATAGCTGTGCTGGATGTGTATCTCAGGGCCGTGCGATCTTTATCCAGGTGTTAAAGCTGCGAGCAAAAGCTCGGAGGAGTTGGGACTTGCTCACGAGTTGTAAAAGTGAACTCCATGACTAAGGGCTAAAAAAAAAAAAAAGACCTTTGGCGATGATCCAGTGTTTGATCGGGAAACAAAGGTCCAACTGAGCATACTGTACAGAACTCATCGCAATCAATCAGTCAAGAAAAGTTTTCCTTAAAAGTATTCTGTAGTAAGAAGAAAAAAAAATAAAAAATTAAAAACAGGTGTATTTATCCGTTTAAAATTTGGCCCAATTTAATTAATTAATCCATTATTTTAATTTATTTTATTAGATACGGTATTTTCAGTATCTTTTCTCTTTCCTACCTGTATGTATTTTTTGGAAATTCTATTCGTAGTTCGTGAAAAAAACATTTCGCTGAATGTTTTTGTACGTAAAAAAAAATTGAATCTGAATCGTCTTTAAAGGTGAGGTGCACGATGTTTGAAAAATGCTTCAGAAAACTGTCAGACCGAGGCATCCGCTAAATTCCAGGGGTTTCGTTACTACGACGTAAAGTGGGCGTGTTTTTTCGGAGGTCTTGGAAAAACGCCCTCTTTCAAAAAAAAAGAGCATACTACTGTACGAAGGACAAAACAGTCGTACAGGTAGATTTATTTTAGAAAACAAATAAACAACCAAAAACTACGGTTATGTTTAAAGTTAGGGTTAGATTATCAAATAGGCCACGCCTACCCGATGACGCAATATCTGTTACGCTGTTCTGAAATCCCTGGAAATAAGTGCATCCCGTCAGACCGACAAACAGAACAAACGTGTAGCCAATGAGCAGAAAGGGGTGTGTCTTGTCAATATACCTGCCGTTACCTCTGCCTCGGGATCAGCGTGAAACGGAGCTAAAGCTTTCACGCTACAACACACAGTACGACATAAACACATTTGTATTACCGTAGTATTACTCATCGTGTTCGTTTATTGATAAAAATGTCCCCTCGGGCCGGCCGCCCCAACAGGTTCCGCCATAATAGTCGCCCGGGTTACGTATGCATGTATGTGTGGGGCGGAGCTATCAAAACAGCGGTGACACCCGTTTGGGTTAGGGGCGTGTTTGTTTTGGTGATTTCAAATGTCAACATTGGCTTTCAGACATCGTACACCGCACCTTTAATCTGAAAATAAGAGAGAAAGAAAGTATTCCGTTTGAAGTAAACTTGTCATCATAATATTTTCTATCATCTCACTAAATCACAGAGAGACTTATTTATTTTATTTCTTTTTTTTTATTTCTCACTTCAAAGAGAAACATTAAAGTTTGTACCACTCGCAGTGAGCAAAGCTTCGATAAGTGCAGCTACGAAACGCTCGCGGACGCTATCGAAACGTTTCAATGTGCTTTTAGTGCAAATCTGCAGCTGATAAGTTGATAAGTTATGCTGGTTTACACACTCGTCTGAAAGCCTGGAGTCCATATTTAAAGAAGATAAGACTGACCTCCTTCACTTAGCCTTGAGAACTTCTTTAACGTGACTACGGGTCGGCTATTTTATCGCGTCCGTTTTTTTTTCCACAGGTGAGAGCCATGCTTACCATTAGTCACCAACGCTCAGCCTTGAATTAAACCCTGACTTGCTCTCCCACTCACATCTGCCAGAAGAGGGATGAGTTCATCTCGCCTGGCTCAGTCTGGCACCGTTCTCCATGACGCAAATGTTTATATTCACCTGGCTGCACTGAACAGACGAGAAGCCGGAAGAGCTCCAGAAGTGAGCCATTGTCCGTAAGCTAAAGGGCCGTATACAGTATGTCCGTACTGTAGAAATCTGACTTCTCAGCATGTCGGCGAGAATCGAATGGACAGATAGGTCTAAAAGTCGGCGATAAAGCGATAAAGTGGATCTATATTTTACCATCAAAGGTCAAAGATTTAAAAAAAGCAGCATTTCTGAGACGGTGGGAATCTTTGGTCTCGCGAAAAAACTTCACAGCATGTAACATGCTGTTAAATTCTCAAATCTGATTGGTCAAAAGGTAGAAAAGGGAAATAAATCAAATCGAGACCTACACCAAATTTTACACGTCTTCTCTGTGCACTTTGGTCCTCCAGGTCTCGATTAAAAATCTTCTACTGTACGGTTGCACTTCTTTTATTGTCCTCTGCTTGATATATTGCTCTCTCTCACTCACTCATCTTCTACCGCTTATCCGAACTTCTCGGGTCACGGGGAGCCTGTGCCTATCTCAGGCGTCATCGGGCATCGAGGCAGGATACACCCTGGACGGAGTGCCAACCCATCACAGGGCACACACACACACACACTCACACACTACGGACAATTTTCCAGAGATGCCAATCAACCTACCATGCATGTCTTTGGACTGGGGGAGGAAACCGGAGAACCCAGAGGAAACCCCCGAGGCACGGGGAGAACATGCAAACTCCACACACACAAGGCGGAGGTGGGAATCGAACCCCCAACCCTGGAGGTGTGAGGCGAACGTGCTAACCACTAAGCCACCTGTCCTTTTCCTCGCATGTTGCTAATGTGACTCGCTGATGTCGGTTTCTTCTCTACAACATCAGAAGTATTCGGCCATTTTTTGTCCACACGGGTTGCACAGGTACTTGTCCGGTCTCTTGTCATTCTGAGACCGGACTCCTGTAAGCTGCACGACTTGTTTTCAACCTGACCTAAGTCCTCCACACCACCACGCTGCTGCTGCGCTCCTCCACTGGCTTCCTGTAGCACATCTGGATTTTAAACACCGATATTTGTCTACAAAGCCAAAAATGAACCAGCTCCCTCTTACCCCAAAGCTCTTATCACTCTTTACACTGCACACCTCACACCCTCAGACCTACCAGCAAAGCTCCACTGGTCACACCATCTCCCAGGGTTAAGAACTTCCTCTAGATGTCCGAACAGCTCAGTCACTGGCTATCTTCCAACGACGGGTGAAAGCCTACATCTTACTGAAATACTCAAACTAACAAACTATCCATCCATCCATCCATCCATCCATCCATCCATCCATCCATCCATCCATCCATCTATCTATCCATCTATTTTGGTTCTCAACCCGGAAGCTATCTCAAGAACATCAGAACAACACATTCAACCACAACAGTCTTGTAAAAGAACTCAACACTATTTACCAGTTGCTCATCTATTTCACTGGGGAGTAAAAAAAAAAAAAGCCTGATTGGCTGGAGCTCTTGGCAGAGGGACCGAGTTTTGGAGCTTCCCACGCTCAGACCCTGTTACCATGCTGCAAATAAATCCTCACAGGGACCAGTGTATAAATGATGTTTGAGAAAAATCCAGAGCTGATGGTCTCTACATTCATTTTTTTTGTTTGTTGTTGAAATTCTAGTTTCCGAAGCACTCCGATCTTTCCATCGGTCATCACTTCCTTTAGTCATATTCGAATATCGTGTAGATTACAGTAGCTCATAAAGGATATATACATAATCAACATGTTTTCTTCAAAGGACTGGATAGGTCTGGAAGTTCTAAAAAATTCATATATACATTGGTCCAAAAAAAAAAGTATTAGTTTGTGTATTTATTTCATTCATTCATTCATTCATTTTCTACCGCTTATCCGAACTTCTCGGGTCACGGGGAGCCTGTGCCTATCTCAGGTGTCATCGGGCATCGAGGCAGGATACACCCTGGACGGAGTGCCAACCCATCACAGGGCACACACACACTCTCATTCACTCACACACACACACACACACACAACGGACAATTTTCCAGAGATGCCAATCAACCTACCATGCATGTCTTTGGACCGGGGGAGGAAACCGGAGTACCCGGAGGAAACCCCCGAGGCACGGGGAGAACATGCAAACTCCACACACACAAGGCGGAGGTGGGAATCGAGCCCCGACCCTTAAGGTGTGACGTGAACGTGCTAACCACTAAGGCACCGTCATGTATTTATTTGAATTCTCAATATGCTTTATTTAATCTCAATATTTCGTTATTGTAGCTCAGTAATGTTGGACTACTGATCGAAAGGTTGTGAGTTCGAATCCTAGGTCCACCGAGCTGCAACTGCCGGGCCCCTGAGCAAGGCCCTTAACCCTCACTTGTATAAAATAAGGATGTCCAGCAAATGTAAAGTTTCAGAACACGTCCTATTATTAGATAGTGTATCATCACTAAGAGAAAACCCAGATCTGGGAAAGACCTAGAACATTCTGGAAACAGTCCAGAGGAGCTGACAGGAGGACAGGAAGACACCACGGGGCTGAGACAAGACAGATGAGATACTGTAGTAAGGCGTCCTGGACATGCACTGAGACGATTAGAAGAGAGAGAGAGAGAGAGAGAGAGAGAGAGAGAGAGAGAGAGAGAGAGAGAGAGAGAGAAAGGCTAGTGTATTGAATTTTCTATTAGAATCAGGGAGCAAAGTCCTGAATCTAATCAGTAGTCAGTAAATGGGACAATTATGTACAGGAATCGGATTAAAGCGCTGACGCCGTGACGTTACGTCATATCGATTCTGGACTGTGTGTTATGTAGAATATTGTTCTAGTAGGATTCAGAATTGTTTTTGTGTCTCCTAGTAAAGAAAGAAACAGGTGGATGTTTCACCATATCCAGTAATCCATATTTTAGATTTTATTTGTTAATAATAATCACGTTTAATTAACACCTTTATATTTAGGCTAAGGGGGGTGCACGGTGGCTTAGTGGTTAGCACTTTCACCTCACACCTCCAGGGTCGGGGGTTCGATTCCCGCCTCCACCTTGTGTGTGTGGAGTTTGCATGTTCTCCCCGTGCCTCGGGGGTTTCCTCCGGGTACTCCGGTTTCCTCCCCCGGTCCAAAGACATGCATGGTAGGTTGACTGGCATCTCTGGAAAATTGTCCGTAGTGTGTGAGTGTGTGAGTGAATGAGAGTGTGTGTGTGCCCTGTGATGGGTTGGCACTCCGTCCAGGGTGTATCCTGCCTCGATGCCCGATGACGCCTGAGATAGGCACAGGCTCCCCGTGACCCGAGAAGTTCGGATAAGCGGTAGGAGATGAATGAATGAACGAATGTTTAGGCTTCAGTTATGGGAGCTGTAAACATGTTACACTAATGTTCATGCTGAAGTGGAAAATTTATCTAAATTTATCTGTTCTGCCTGTTAGTAAGGAAGGAAATTAGTTTTCAGTGCATTTAAACTATATGACGCATGTATCAGTGAGATGGCTTTAATGTTGGAACAGCACAGAAAATTAGTATTATGCAAATGAGAAATGAATAATTCAGCATTATTTAAATGAGGCATCTGATGGATTTGCATTTGTATTTTAATGTTGTGAGATATCGCAAAGAATTGTGTCCTAAATAATGTGCACATACAAATACACACACACACAAATACACAAAAATACACACACACACACACACACACACACACACACACACACACACACACACACACGAACATGAATACACACAAACACAAAAACATACACAAATACACAGACACAAACGCACATATGCACACAAACAAATACACACAAATACACACACACAAATACACACACACACAAATACACTCACAAATACACACACAAATACACTCACAAACACGCACAAACGCACACACACAAACACACAAATACACACACATGCAAACACATACACACACATACACACAAACACAAACACACACACAGAAACACACATACACACAAATACACACAAACACATAGAAGCATACACACATGAACACGAAAGCACACACACACATACACACACGAACACAAATGCACACACACATTCATATTCAAACACGCTTATACACAGGAACAAAAATCGCACACACAAACTCACACACCCTCCAACATACACACATGAACAGAAACACACACATATGAACACAAAAGCATACGCATACAAACACGCCACACACACACACACACACACGAACACGAACGCACACACATTCGATTCAATTGCATACACAAAAACACACACACCCATTCACACATGAACACGAACGCACACACATTCAATTCAATTGCATACACAAAAACACACACACACACACGCACACAAATACACACACGAACACCAACACACACACGTATTCAATTGCATCCACAAAAACACACACACTCATACGAACACACTCATACATATGAATACAAAAGCATACAGTACACACATACACACAAACACACAAACACACAAACACACATACACACACAAACATTGATCCTATCTGAGGAACGTATTAAGACGCACTAACGATAAACACCAGTCACTTCATCACAAGCCGTTTTGCGTCATTCTCCACCCATTTCTCTTCATATCAGCTGTTGTACTAACACACACTCCTGAACACCGGGGTTACACACCGTTACTGAACCCACACGACATGGTGCATGTTCAATTCCTCTTCTTTCTATTAGAGCATGTTTGTAACCCCCACATGGCATGGTTAAGGTGAGCTCTTCATCAGCACGTGATCAGTCACCACCTTAAGTCATCATGGTTTTTAATATTTAACAGTGTTGTGAGTAAAATTCAGAGTCTTGAGTACAATTTCATTTGGAAGGTGTTATTTAAGAGGTGTCTGATCAAGTGGATGGTGAGGGGGGGTGGGGGTGGGGGGTGGGTGTTACAGGCCTTCACATGTTACAAGAATGACAAGAATGCGTCATGAAAAACTCGGGTCTTCGCCGTAAAGTCCGGTCTCCAACACACGGATTTGTGGAAGCGTCACATGCCTCGATTTACCAAGCAGGTATCTAGACTGTGTGTGTTTTCAGAATGTGTTCACACACAAACACACACACACACCCAAACAAACACATACACATGCACACGCATAAACACACACACTCAAACACACACCCAAACAAACACATACACACGCATAAACACACACAAACACGCTTACACACATGAACACAAAATGCATGTATGCACACACACACTCACACACACAAACTTGCATACACAGACACGCACACATGAACACAAATGCACACACACATGAACACAAACACACGCACGCACACATGAACACAAACGCATATACACACACACAGACACACACACGAACCCAAACACACGCGCACACACAGGAACACAAACAGATAAACACACACACACACAAACCCAAACACACGCGCACACACACAGGAACACAAACACATAAACACACACACACGAACCCAAACGCACGCACACACACATGAACACAAACGCATAAAAACACACACACACACACAAACAAAATACGCACACATACAAACAAAAATGCGCACACAAAAACACACACACAAACACGCTTACACACATGAACACAAAATGCATGTATGCACGCACACACACACACACTCACACACACACACACCCAAACAAACACATACACACGCATAAACACACACAAACACGCTTACACACATGAACACAAAATGCATGTATGCACGCACACACACACACACTCACACACACAAACACACACACATGAACACAAATGCACACACACATGAACACACACGCACACATGAACACAAACGCATAAACACACACACACGAACCCAAACGCACGCACACACACATGAACATAAACGCATAAACACACACACACACAAACCCAAACGCATAAACAAAAACACACACAAACAAAATACGCGCACACAAACGCGCACACAGACACACTCACACACACACACACACACACACACACACACACACACACACACACACACAGACCTGATTACACTGCTATAGTCACACTTGCTACAGAGCCTGTAAACCTTTCCCGTATTTTATGACCTGGAAAAGGAACCGATGTGAAGATGGTGTATTAGATGTTACCATGGTGATGTGTGTATAAAGAAGGAAGGGATCCCACACACAACATGCTTTTTACAAAGTGTTTTTTTTTCCTTAGACACCACAGCGATTGGCTAACGAGGACAAATTTTAATTCGAATTTATTTATGTTATACTTTTTATAGTTACAGTACATTTAATGATATGGAATATCCACTAGACAACTTAGCTCCCGTTATCGCTTACATTATATATGAAAACCATAAACAGCTGATGCCTTACTATTTATTTATTTATTTATTTATTTATTTATTTATTTATTTATTTATTTATTTATCTCTTTCTCTCAATTAATTTAAGACAAAAAAATCCCTCCATCCTATAAAATTTCCCTTGCTGTGATGTTCAATCAAAATCTCTTACCAGAAAACAAAACGAACACTTACAGTTGTCTCGTTGTTAAATAACAAGACTTTTTTATAACGAGTTTATTATCATTCTTAGATCATGCCGAACGTCCGCCTTAAAGGTCCTCCTGAGATTTGCTAACGGTATCAGAAACGCTAACATTCAGTTCAATTCGATTTATTCGTATTGCGCTTTTAACTTTTGACATTTGTCACGAAGCAGCTTTAAAGAAGTTTAAAGTTTAAAATGAAGTTACTATCGATCTCTAACATCTGTTCCTAATGATCAAGCCTGAGGTGACGGTGTTTTTATCTACAGTAGTGACTGATTTTATATATGAACTGAAATCTTAACAACTCCACAGATTGCAGAAATTAACACAGATTTCAAAATGGAGGAGGTTATAGCAGATATCCCACAGATCTGGGCATGTTAGAGATTTCCTCACAACACACATTCAGCCCGAGCTCTGTTCCATTCACGTTATCGCCTACAAAAAACATTCAAAAAAATTCGAAAAATTCAAGCGGTTTTCAACGAAAATTTTTAATTTTGGAAAAAAAAAAAATCAAGCAATTTCTGACATCAACGATCCCAAAAAAAAACCTCCCTAACTGGACATTTTAGGATAAGAATATTAATATTAATCTATAGCATACTATACTATACATTTATTCATTCATTCATTCATTCATTCATTCATTCATTCATTCATTCATATTCTACCGCTTATCCGAACTTCTCAGGCGTCATCGGGCATCGAGGCAGGATACACCCTGGACGGAGTGCCAACCCATCACAGGGCACACACACTCTCTCATTCACTCACACACACACACACTATGGACAATTTTTCCAGAGACGCCAATCAACCTACCATGCATGTCTTTGGACTGGGGGAGGAAACCGGAGTACCCAGAGGAAACCCCCGAGGCACGGGGAGAACATGCGAACTCCACACACACGAGGCGGAGGTGGGAATCGAACCCCCGACCCTGGAGGTGTGAGGCGAACGTGCTAACCACTAAGCCACCGTGCCCCCCCCCTTATACTATACATTTCTTTTTAAAACAACAGCGTTTCTTTATTTTTGATATTGTTTTATTAGCTTATTTTAGATTTCCGTATGAATTTAATTTTAAACGACGGATGTCGTTGTTCTGCTTTCTCCAAGCAGATCCATTCTTTCCCACGAGACATTATATTTATATATTTTATATTATATATTATATTTTCATTATAGTACGCACGAGCGCGTCTATCATCAATCTTTTTCTCCAGACAAACTAAACTACCTTTCTGAGTGGCACCAGAAGCCATTAGTGAGAGAGCTGCTGAGATAAAACAACAACACGCATCGTTCAATTAACAGCCATAAAAAACATCGACAACAAAAAGAGCTACAGCGAGACTACACAGCCGACAGCTGAAATTATTCCTGACTGCTGGATCTGCAGGTACGAAGCCTTTCATCTACTGTGAGAAGAGCAATGCTTAAGATGATGGCTCATCAATGCATCAAAAGGAAAAAAGAACAAAAAACCCGTCTCTAATCACTACAGACAACTTAGTGATGCGGGTCATCCAACCGCACATGCCTTTGGATCTGGGAGAAGAAATTGGAGCACCCACAAGGAGAACAAGCAAACTCCAAGCACGTGAGACCACCGACTTCCCTCCCTCCCTCCCACCCACTCCCCAACATCACATGATGTGGAAGCTAAACGTGCTAAAGCCAAAATGCTAGAATCAGCTTTAAGGTGACGTACTATGGGTTTTTTCTATAGTAAGAGGAATTCGCCTTGGTTGCAGTGCTGCATAGAATAGAATAGAATTGAAATTGAAGAATTTTAAGCAAGACGAAATCTAAACTGTACTGTATAATAATGTTGAACCGGTGCAAACGTTAACTGCAACATTCAGTTCATTATTGCAGCGGTCCCCAACCTTTTTTTCACCGCGGACCGGTCAATGTTTGATCATTTTACCGCGGCACGCTGGGGGTTGGGGGTGGCGGCTATACAATTAATTAATAATAAAAATAAAAATTAATAATTTTAATTTAATTGTATTTAAACATTTTTAACTCACTACAACACTAAATCAATGAGAACCCTGAGCTTGTTTCTTTACAACGAGACGGTTCCATCTGGGGTAATAGGAGACAATGACACCCGAAGTGTGTCTCTTAAGTCCACTTTATTCTGTTGTTTTGTTTCGGTTGCCGTCACTGCAGAAATCCCCGCTTCACACAGATAGCATGTCGGTAATGACGATAGGGATGTAAGTGCTGTGGTGACAATCTCAGGGTATTCCACCATGACTTTAATCCAGAACACCGGCAGAGTTTCTAACTTCCTAACGACGTCTGTTTCGTGCTCGTTTTTGCTAATTTGTGGGTTAAATTTGAGCAAACACAATATACACGTACACCAAGCACTGTTAAACATGACAAAGTACCGGTGAACAGAGAGAAGAGCCATACACACCTTCTCTCTCCACCAAAGCTACAACACCACTGCCGCTCGCAGCCGCTCAGCTCCAGACGTCACCTAAACCCGGCCCGATATCATGATATTTTGCGCATGCGCGGTATCGGTGCGGCTTTAGGTGACGTCTCTCAGCTCCCGGTTAACCTCTCGTCCATGGAAAGCCGCACAAACCCGAGAGAAATACACCACAGTAAATAAAATGGGAATAATTTAATGTTCCTTGGGCGGCCCGGTACCATTTGGTCCACAGACCGGTACAGGTCCGCGGCCCGGGGGTTGGGGACCACTGCATTATCGGACCGGTGCAAGGCTCGCAGTTTGCTCTACTGCTCACAGAAATCTATTTCTTCTGATAAATGATGGAAAACAAAAAGACGTCGTGGACCCTATTGAATGCCACATGACCCGATAGTCCACCGCTGTTTGCTCTTTGATTTCACACGCATTCACTGTGTACCTAAAGGAAGTCTGTCAGTTGAAGATCTTTGGTTCTAATCTCCTAATCTTTACACGAGTGTGAAATCAGTGCTGCATGTTGACAAAGGCCAGACATGGTCCTCCTCTGGCTCCTAACTCTTCCCCCCGTAAGTTATAAACGGCTGAATTTACAGCCAGCTCCATGTTTATGTAACTAATCCGCAAGGATCCGCTTAGTAACACATCTCACATCTACAGGTGGGATTTCTTTGGCCTTGTGACCTTTGGTCGTTTCATGTGTTTTATGTGTCGGGATTCTACGTGGAAAAAAAATGAACATCCCAATACAGATTTGTGCTAGAAAACTTAAAAAGCACTAAATAAAACAAGATTTGTAAAGTTTGTAGCAACAAACTTTGATGTTGGCTTTGACGAGGCAAGTATTCGCGAAGGCCGGTGCTTTATGGAGGCAAGTGGACATAAGGG
The DNA here is from genome assembly GCF_022655615.1 of Tachysurus fulvidraco. Classification (NCBI taxonomy): domain Eukaryota; kingdom Metazoa; phylum Chordata; class Actinopteri; order Siluriformes; family Bagridae; genus Tachysurus; species Tachysurus fulvidraco. The sequence continues at coordinate 24,728,398 of NC_062525.1, forward strand.
TCAGTGTTACTTTTGGAGGCAAGTGGACATAAAACTTGTGAAATCTAGTGAAGTGCTAGGGTGCCAAAAGATTTGGAGGCAAGTGGAGACGAGCGTGTGACGTCAACCGAAAACCTGTGACGCAATTCCCCTCCTTGAGCTGAGTGTTTTGATATGCCACATGCCCATGTTGTGCAAATTTTTTATTTTCACGTGACGTCATCAGAATATCCGTGAGGAAGTTCCCCTCATTGTTCTGAGTGTTTTGATATGTCACATGTCCATGTTGTAAACAGTTTTTTGATTTTGCATATTTTGGGGGCGGGGCTTCGGGACAACCAAAGGTCAGTCGGTACACCGATTTGAACCTTTGTTCAGAGTATCACTCTAAAGCTTGCCGAGTTATAAACCTCCAAAGTTTATAATGGGAGTCTATGGGAAAAAAGGCCATTTGAGACCAGGTACCGGAAGTACCGGTACTCAGATCGCTTAGAAAAGTAATAGCAACAAACTTCAGACCAGGTTCTACAATATATCCGAATTTGGTGCATGTGGCTCGAAAGCCCTAGGAGGAGTTACTATTAATACATTTTTGTCTAAGCTTAAATAGGAAAACAGAATGTTGGCCCGAGTCTCGTTCTCTCTCTAACTACTGTACGACGCACGCGCTCCATCGGGGTCACGGGTTTTGTCGGTGTTTTGTCAAATCTTATCAGTCATCACACAATCCAGATACAAGACCAGGGTATAAACAGGGCATTTAAATAAAAACTTCCTGATTAATGGAGGCCGCGACCTTCACAAGGAACACTAAAATAGAGGTTCATTAAAGATAGACGTAAAGAAAAACATAGATTCGTCTAACAAAGTGACCAACTATTTAAATATATTCTCGAGTTCTAATCGTCCTGTAGCGTAGCGATAACGTTTTATGCTAAGACATGCTGACAAAACATTATTGTTTATGTGGGAAGGACACGCCTGGGTCATCTGATCTCATTCATATCCTTCACTACTCGCTGAAAGACAGTTCCGCCGTGTCATGCTGAAAAAAATAAGATCGAGAAAGAACACCAGGCGTATCCTAGAGTACACGACGAGTCCCGAGACGTCTGTATCTCGTCACGTCTGGGTTTTTTTTTTATCCGCTGGGCTAATCTGCCAGAGACGAGCAGGAAAGTGGGGTTCCCTGCTGAGGGTAGGGTGAAGACATTGTAATAATCCCAGCAGGCATCTTTTCATGTAAAAAACATCTCAAGGTTCAGCTCGGGTGGATTTAATTACGTCACGTCCTCAAGTTCTGACATTTATATTCCGAGCACTGATTTATAGCAGGGTCGAAGATTTTAATACTGCATGAAGAAAGACTTCCAACAATCTCTGTCCACATACAGTCCTACAACAAGCTAGCAATACATATCAGTGTGTGTGTGTGTGTGTGTGTGTGTGTGTGTGTGTGTTTTTTTATGAAATTAAATTAACCTAGCATTAGCTGAAGTGATCTGATGAATGGAAAGGTTACAGATAGCGAACGCATAAGACGTATAAATTGTGGGTTCACGCTGTGTGAATATTAGCCTGGTTTTGCTATCACAGGTTAAAAGGTACGCGCATGGGCGTAAATCCTGGGGGAAAATATCACACTCTCTATTGTGAAAAATATGTGTGTATACCTAAATAAGTGTGTAAGTAAAAAATACATTTAGAAACAGTTGAATCCCCCCCTCCCCTCCCCTTCCTCACAGGGGTTTGACCCACTGGCGGCTAAGTTAATGTTGAACTCCATTAAGTAGGAGATTTTATTCACTTTAAATAAAGCGATTCTCTTTAATGTAGCTGATTAGCGATGTAATTTTCCATGAATCTGCTATATTAAGGATTAAAATCTTACTCATCTAGTTAACGTTAGCTTGTTTACAATAGCTTGTTGCGTAGTGCACTGTAACTGACACGCCAAAGCCGTCGAGAAAAACTTTGGGAATAACCATGATGTCTCCATGCTACAATAATAATGATAAAAGCAAAGTTTTTCACTGTGGGGACATGTCTTTATAAGTACAATTTGACTGTATTATTTATTGCTCACTGCTCACACTCACTGTTACATGAAATTTACGCCCGTGGGTACGCGTAATTTTTCCTGGTGACAAAGTCGGATTAAAGTCGAGTAGGACAATGGCCCAGGATGACGCTAAACGATCCATGCTAATGCTAACAGACACAAAATCTTTCTGTACATGTGATGGAGTCTTCTGCTTGAGCCTGGACTGGGATCATCACAAAGAGTATGAAAAGGAATCTACATAAAGGATAAACCCTAGAATGTTTATATGTAGTTCGCTAAAGGAAGGATTGTCGGAATTCTAAAAAAAAAAACGTTGACGAATGACTACAAATGACTGAGATTAACACGTGTTCCGTTTTTTTAACCTAAACTCAACACACCCTCGTGACTCTGTGCGATAAGACCAGAAAGCGAACGAGCAGCTAGTGATTCATGACGACCGGATAAAAGCATCGCTTATCATTTATTCATTAGACTAGAGAGAATAAATAGACTGTAAAAGAGCTGTAGGTGAGATAACATTCCTCTTAAGGCAGACAAATGAAATACTCTGATAGTCTAAAGCATCGTTTCGGAATAAATACATGATGTGACCCATGTATACAAAACTCCCATCAAATTCCATCCTCTGACATCACTGGCTGTAATTTATTGCGATCGGTAACAACACACACCTTGAACATTCTTTCCTTTTTTTTTTATCTTTTATGGTGTAAATAGATCAGCATGGATCGCATTGGAAGGAAGGACAGAGAAGAGTGGGAGGTCGGAAAACAAATCTGGGAGCCGCGAAGTTAAAAACGGAAAGAGCAGGAAATAATTATTCATAACATGAAGCTCAGGGAGTCGGGAAGAGAGGAATGGAGGCTGAAGTCTAATTAAAGAATGATTACGGATTTCAGCAGCCAAAAAAGTACTTTAGTGCAGGTTTTTAATCAGACACTGTGGGCTAGATAAATTGTGATTAAATGTGATTATTATAAGGGAAAGAAAGAAAGAAAGAAAGAAAGAAAGAAAAAAAGAAAGAAAGAAAGAAAGAAAAAGAAAGGGATAGAAATAAAGAAAATAAAAAAGAAAGGGAAAGAAAGAAAGAAAATAAGAAAGAAAGAAAGAAAGAAAGAAAGAAAGAAAGAAAGAAAGAAAGAAAGAAAGAAAGAAAGAAAGAAAGAAAAAGAAAGGGATAGAAATAAAGAAAATAAAAGAAATGACAAACTCAAAGAAACTCCCGCCCTCCCTCCCTCCCTCCCTCCCTCCCTCCCCCCTCCCTCCCTCCCTCCCTCCCTCCCTCCCTCACTCCCTCCCTCCCTCCCCCTCCCTCCTCCCTCCTCCCTCCCTCCCCTCCCTCCCTCCCTCCCGCCCTCCCTCCGCCCTCCCTCCCTCCCTCCCTCCCGTCCTTCCCCCCTCCCTCCCTCCGTCCTTCCCGCCCTCCCTCCCTCCCCTCCCTCCCTCCCTCCCTCCCTCCCCCGCCCTCCCTCCCTTTGCCCTCCCTCCCTCCCCTCCCCCTCCCTTGCCCTCCCTCCCTCCCCTCCCTCCCTCCCTCCCTCCCTCCTTTCGCCCTCCCGCCCTCCCTCCCTCCCTCCCCGCCCTCCCTCCCGCCCTCCTTTCTTGCCCTCCCTCCCTCCCTCCCTCCCGCCCTCCCTGCCCTCCCTCCCCGCCCGCCCTCCCGCCCGCCCTCCCTCCCTCCCGCCCTCCCTCCCTCCCTCCCGCTCCCTCCTCCCTCCTCCCTCCCTCCCTCCTCCCTCCCCGCCCCTCCTACCAGAACGAAAAGAAAGAAAGAAAGAAAGAAAGAAAGAAAGATGTGCTTGGATTTTATTCTTGATTGTGAATTATTTATTCTAATACACATGATTGTGATTAATATACAGTATTTATGCCAATAACGATGGCAAATTATAAGAGATTTGAGCTAGAGAGAGAGAGAGAGAGAGAGAGAGAGAGAGAGAGAGAGAGAGAGAGAGAGAAGAGGGAATTAAGTGTATTAAGGAGAACTGCTGAGTAACTCAGCACATGGCCTTGAGCCACGAGAGCACAGAAGACAAACAGCTTATCAGCGACATTCACCCGTTTAATTAAATGTTCATGTGGAGAAATCAGATCTAAAAATCTTCTCAAACTCACCAGCAAATTGCTACTGTTAATAAACTCGCTTTTTATAGTGTGTGTGTGTGTGTGTGTGTGTGTGTGTGTGTGTGTGTGTGTGTGTGTGTGTGTGTGTGTGTGTGTGTGTGTGTAGAACTAATGAACAACTAATCCTTCAGAGTTTAGGATGTTGGTGGGGTAGCAGGTTCCCAAGCTCACTCTCAGACCCGTCTCAACCTGCAGGCTGACAAGAATGAAAAATTCCTCACATTCCTCAGGGCTGGGGGGCCCGAGCAGCCAATGAGGGGCCGGAGAGCAACTTGGCACAAGTGAAGATTATACAAAGAACCTGAAGACCCACCACCCTGTGACACACATGATGGAGAAGGTCTGGAAAGGTGGCAATGAAGGAGGAATCGTGCGGGTCGGTGCGTTTTAAGAGAAAGTGGGTTGCTATAGTGATGTGAACCCAAACTCATACTGTACATCAACGTACACGTGTGGTTCAGGTGTGTGAACAATCCCGTGGTTTATACAGCAGAACATACTCTACATTCACTGTACATCTGAATCACTGCTTTAATCCTAGCTAAAGCCATGATAACTGTTTTGACTACCGTGTCACATTTTTTTACCGTTCCTCCCTCATCTGTAAATTACACCTGTGTCCCACATTCTTCCTGATTCCTGACACACCGATGCTCCTGCATGCCAGGACTAGATTCCAGCCGAACCCCTCACATTTCTGAAATAGCCCGTGTTCCTATCAGCTTAGTCTGCGAGTCTTGCAGTGAAGACGTGGGTTATTTTCTAAACCGTCGACCTTCGACCTTCGACAAATCCCACTGTTAACACTTACGTACACATGCCAAACTTGAGGCAACACATTCCAGTTTCTCAGGATAAGTAGCAGGAAGAGCTGCGTCTGGGAAGTGTCCTCGGCTGACGGAGACGGTCTGGGACGCAGCACGATAAATGAATTCGCGCTTCTTCCATGGTGGAAGCGAAAATCAGGGCTAGCTTGTACTCTCGTCAGTGATTTAAAACCTGTTATTTATACGATTTATATATACGAAGTCACCAGAGCTGTAGTCTTGTGGTCGTAAACATCCACCGGTGCAGAAGATTGCACATTTAGTGAATTTATTGGTGTGTAAAGCTCCTCTAGGCCCTGGTTCACGAGCAGGCTGTTAAAACAACGTAGCTGGGTGCCATTTCGTCCAGGCTTCGCTTGAAAAATGCTCCTATTAAACTAAGTGCTATGTCTTTTTTGGTTGCGGGTCCTTTCTTCTGCTATCAATGCACCTAAACGCCCAGAAGAGATGGACCATCGCCGTGGTCATGTGACAACCCCCCCACCGCCATGTTAGTTAACCTGACCTAAGAAGCGAAGCACGGATGATGCATCAATCAAACAAATCTAACCGATTACGTTGCATACAAAATGATTGAAATTGCTAGCTAGTCATACTAGCAAACAAAACTATACGACTGTAAATGCTACAGTTCTTTGAAGTGCTCTCTATGATGATGCTGGATTCATCTCAGTACAACAGGAAATCCCAAATAAG